>NC_037672.1:148013831-148094367 GCF_003255815.1 Theropithecus gelada
AAAAAAAAAAAAAAAAAAAAAAAAAAAAAAAAAAAAAGGACTGCATCCAGGGGCCTGTGAGTCCATTCAGTTTAAGTGCTATAATTTAGGTTCCCTATGTAGTAGAAACCAAAAGGAGTATACTTAAACCTTTACCGCTGGTTTCCTAAAGAATTCATTTCGGATAATAAGAGAAAGGGAAGTTAAATTCTATTTACAGCCATTTCCTATATTCTTTACTTAATTCCTCTGAATCTCACTTTTTTCACCCATGAAACACAGCTAATAATACCTACCGAAGAGGATTGTTCTGAGGATCAATTAACGATGATCATTAGATTTAGCAATCCTTTTTGGTTTTTTTTTTTTTTGAGACAGTCTCGCTCTGTCATATAGGCTGGAGTGCAGTGGCGCGATCTCGGCTTACTGCAACCTCTGCCTCCCGGGTTCAAACAATTCTCTGCCTCAGCCTCCTGAGTAGCTGGGATTACAGGCACCTGCAACCATGTCCGGCTAATTTTTGTATTTTTACTAGAGACGAGGTTTCACCATCTTGACCAGTCTGGTCTTGAACTCCTGACCTCGTGATCTACCTGGCTCAGCCTCCCAAAGTGCTGGGATTACAGGCATGAGCCACCTCGCCTGGCCTTATTTTTATTTATTTTAAGACAGAGTTTCCCTCTTCTTTCCCAGGCTGGAGTGCAGTGGCACAATTTCAGCTCAGTGCAACCTCCACCTCCCGGGTTCAAGCAATAGTCCTGCCTCAGCCTCCCAAGTAGCTGGGATTACAGGAGCCTGCCACTACACCTGGCAAATTTTTGTATTTCTAATAGAGATGAGGTTTCACCATGTTGGCCAGGCTGGTCTAGAACTCCTGACCTCAGGTGACCCACCCGCCTTGACCTTCCAAAGTGCAGGGATTACAGGCGTGAACCACTGCGCCCGGCCTAGATTTAGCAATCCTTTAAAAAGGCACTTTTAATGTTCATAATATAATGAACAAATAATGCAGGAAATTTTTCTTTAAGAATCATACAAACTTTATTACTTAGTTTTTCCTTAACCAATGGGGCATTGGCAATATATCCTTCATACTAAGAAAGACATAAACAATTCGGCCAGGCACTGTGGCTCACGCCTGTAATCCCAGCACTTTGGGAGTCCAAGGCGGGTGAATCACTTGAGGCCAGGGAGGCGGAGGTTGCAGTGGGCCGAGATCGCGCCATTGCACTCCAGCCTGGGCGACAAGAGTGAAACAACATCTCAAAAAACAAAAACAAAAAACAGAAAGACATGAACAATTCTAATCTTCAAGTCACTTTTAATTGCTCCTTCCTCGTCACATCCACAGAATGCTACTTATGCTTATCAACCCTCACTTTATTCTTCTTTGAGTTTTAACTACTTATTTACCAATCTCTTTCCTCCACAAAACTGAACATTCCAGGAGTCTTTTTTTCCTTTACAACATCTGGATATTGTGTACTTTGCAGAAACATCCAGTGTTTCCATAAAACTTTGTGTTGAAATGAAAGAAGATAAAGCCAAATATAAGACCTATTTTAGAACCTCACTATTTCCAATTGACAGCCGTATCTTGATTGTAACCCCTTTTTATTTATCAATGAAAAGGGACCAGAGGAGGGAGTATAGGCGCCATCAGAAAGCGTTGTTTTTTTGTTTTTTGTTTTTTTTGAAACAGAGTCTCACTTTGGAGTGCAGTGGCGTGATCTCGGTTCACTGCAACCTCCACCTCCCAGGTTCAAATGATTCTCCTGTCTCAGTCTCCCAAGTAGCTGGGACTACAGGCACGTACCACCATACCTGGCTAATTTTTGCATTTTTAGTAGAGACAGGGTTTCACCATGTTGGCCAGGCTGGCCATGAACTCCTGACCTTAACTGATCCGCTCGCCTTGGCCTCCCAAAGTGCTGGGATTACAGATGTGAGCCACCACGACCAATCGATTTTTTTTTTTTTTTTAAAGACAAGGTCTTGCTCTGTCACCAGGTTGGAGTGCAGTGGCACCATCTTGGCTCACTGAAACCCTGGCCTCCTGTGCTCAAGCAATTCTCCAACCTCAGCCTCCCAAGTAGCTGGGATTACAGGTGCATGCACCAAGTCCAGGCAATTTTTTCATTTTTTTGCAGAAATAGGGATTTTCCCATGTTGCCCAGGCTGGTCTCAAACTCCTGAGTTCAAGCAATCCACCCACCTTGGCTTCCCAAAGTGTTGAGATTACAGGCAAGCCATCACGCCCAGCCTGGAAAGTTTTAAGAAAGAAGGAAAATTAAAGTGTTGAATGCTGCAGATAGACAAGGAAGGATGAGGTCTAATTAAAGTCCCCTGGTTTTTCTGGTGACTACAAGTAACCTTCAAGAGTACTGTCCCAGTGAAGCGACAAAGGAAAAGCCAGATTACCGAAAGCTTGAAAGTGAGTAGTGTTACCAGGTTCAAGAGGCCAAAGGAAAAAAAAAAAGAAAGAAAGAAAGAAGAAAAGAGAACGTGTTTACAAATGCCTGGAACAGAATGTAGATCTTAATTCTGGGATATGCAGTTCCTTCAGGGTTAAGCATGACACATCAGCGCCCTTCACAGAGTTCTATGCCCTAGCCAAGCCAGGCATATTGTCAGAGGCATTTGAACCAGAGCGACTCCATCTTGAATAGGGGCTGGGTAAACGAGGCTGAGACCTACTGGGCCACATTCCCAGGAGGTTAAGGCATTCTAAGTCACAGGCGATAGGAGGTTGGTACAAGATACATGTCACACAGACCTTGTTGATAAAACAGGAAGCTGGCCAAAATCCACCAAAATCAAGATGGCGAGGAAAGTGACCTTTGGTTATTCTCGCTGCTCATTACATGCTAATTATAATGCATTAGCATGCTAAAAGATACTCCCACCAGTACCACGACAGTTTTAAAATTCCATGGCATTGTCAGAAAGTTACCCTATATGGTCTAAAAAGGGGAAGAACCCTCCGTTCCAGGAATTGCCTGTCTCTTTCTGGAAAACTCATGAATAACCCACCCCTTGTGTCGCATATAATCAAGAAATAACTGTAAGTATTATCAGTTGAGCAGCCCAAACTGCTGCTCTGCCTTAGAGAGTAGCCATTCTTTTCTTTCTTCACTTTCTCAAACTTGCTTTCACTTTATAGACTTGCCCTGAATTCTTTCTTGCACGAGATCCAAGAGTGCTGTCTTGGGGTCTGGATGGGGACCCCTTTCTGGTAACAGTATCACAGCTTCTTTCTTATGATAGCCCATCTCCAGTTTTGTTCTTGGTTTTCCCACACGATCTGATAACCCAATGTCAACTACTCCGAAACTGAAGTCTTTTCCAAATTGCTCCAGTTTGACGAATTCTGTTTCATCCTGAAGCCAGGAACATATAAACTATAACTTTCTTGTGGCTCTTAATACATTCAGCCTGGTATTAGAAATAGGTAAATGTATGACTTCCTTTTCAAATTTATAAGGGATAAATAAACTTTGACAAATACTAAAACTACTTTTCAAGATAAGACACTACCCATTCAAACAGGTAGTAGTTGTGTAGATCCAGGCAAAGAATTCAGATCAGAAAAATTAAATCAGCAGACTTTAGAGTTTCAATTTAATCCAAAAAACATGTATTGAATGCTTTTTATGTGCAAAACATTGTGCCATCAAGGGGTTTAAGATCTAATGCAGACTTTTTTTCTTTTCTTTTCTTTTCTTTTTTTTTTTTTTTTTCCAAGATGGAGTTTCACTCTGTTGCCCAGGCTGGAATGCAGTGGCGCAATCATAGCTCATTGTAACCTCAAACTCCTGGGCTCAAGTGATCCTCTCACCTCAGCCTTCCAAACTGCTGAGGTAACAGGCATGAACCACCACACCTAGTGGAGCAAACATTTTTGATAAAAGATAGTAAAACTACTAAATTTTAGACTTAGCAGACCATATGATCTCTGTTGCAGCAACTCAACTCTACCATTTGTAGTGAGAAGGTATCCATAACATTATCTAAACAAATGTGGGTACCTGTGTTCCAATAATACTTAATTTATGAACACTGAAGCTTGATTTCATATAATTTTCACATATCATGATACACTTATACTTTTGAATTTTTGTCTCTAATGATCTAAAAGTGTGAAAAAACATTTTTAGCTTGTGGGCCATACAAAAACAGGTGGCAGACCAGGTTTGTTCCACGGGCCATAGTTTGCTGACCCCAATCCAAAAAACAGAGAGTTCACTTAGATGTATGCCAAAGTTCTATCCTTAACACCAAAATAACCTACCACATTACTGCCATTTTGACAGAATTTGTGATCAACATATCTGATATAAGGTGGATTTTCATTAATTTATTCAACAAATATTCACTCAGTGTCAACTTTATTGCAAGTACTGTGCCAGGCACTGATGATAGAGCTGTGAAGAAGTCAGAAGTCTGGGCACCATGGCTCACGCCTATAATGCCAGCAGTTTGGGAGGCTAAGGCAGGTGGATGGCTTGACCCCAAGAGTTTGAAATCAGCCTGGGCAACCCTGTGAAGCTCCATCTCTACAAAAAACAAAACAAAACAAAAATCAAAAACCAAAATTAGCCAAGTGTGGTGGTGTGCTCCTGTAGTCCCAGCTACTGGGAGGCTGAGCCCAGGAAGTTGAGGCTGCAATGAGCCATAATCACGCCATTGCACTCCAGCCTGGGCGACAGAGCGACACCCTGTCTCAAAAAAATAAAAACTAAAAATAAAGCCAGAAAAGAAAAATTATCATTTTGCAACTACCACTGTAAATTGATTCAAGAATCATCAAAAGGGCCGGGCGCAGTGGCTCACGCCTGTAATCCCAGCACTTTAAGAGGCTGAGGCGGGCAGATCACGAGGTCAGGAGATCGAGACCATCCTGGCTAACACGGTGAAACCCTGTCTCTACTAAAAAGACAAAAAATTAGCTGGGCGTGGTGGCGGGCGCCTGTAGTCCTAGCTACTCGGGAGGCTGAGGCAGGAGAATGGCATGAACCCGAGAGGCAGAGCTTGCAGTGAGCTGAGATTGTGCCACTGCACTCCAGCCTGGGAGTATATTCTAGTGGGAAAGCCATAGAATATACCAATAACAAATAGGTAATATAATGCATTTACAGATTGTAAATGTAAATAAAAAAATAAATAGGATGATTTGATAGAGGGTAGTTGTGTGGATGAGAGGGTATTTTGGATAATGTGTTTGAAAAATTTTCTCTGTAGAGGTATTCAACTGAAGGCATCAGGATGAGCCAGCCATACGAAAAAAAAATAGAAAAAGTATTCCATGATTCCAGGTTAAGGAAACAGCAATTAGAAAGGCAAACATATCATGAAATTAAGTTGGAGAGGTAGGCAGGAACCATATTACATGAAAAAATGGGCCATGGTTATGCTTTGGATTTTAAAATACAATGAGATAGGGCCAGACATGGTGGTTCACACCTGTAATCCCAGCACTATGGGAGGCTGGGGTGGGAGGATTGCTCAAGGCCAGCCTGGGCAACATAGGTAGACCGCTGTCTCTACAAAAAGTGAAAAAATTTAGCCTGGCATAATGGCATATGCCTATAGTCCAGCTACTCGGGAGGCTGAAGTGGGAGGATCACTTGAGCCTAGGAGGTTGAGGCTCCAGTGAGCCGTGATCACACCACTGTACTCCAGCCTGAGCCAAAAACAAAACAAACAAACAAACAAACAAACAAAAATGAGATGGTTGTACAACTTTGTGAATTATGTACTTTAAAAAGTGAATTTTGGCCGGGCATGGTGGCTCACGCCTGTAATCCCAGCACTTTGGGAGGCCAAGTTGGGTGGATCACTTGAGGTCAGGAGTTCAAGATCAGCATGGCCAACATGGTGAAACCCCGTCTCTACTAAAAATACAAAAATTAGCCAGATGTGATGGCACACACCTGTCATCCCAGCTATTTGGGAGGCTGAGGCAGGAGAATCGCTTGAACCCAGGAGGCGGAGGTTGCAGTGAGCTGAGATCACACCACTGCACTCCAGGCTAGGCGACAGAGCAAGACTCCATCTCAAAAAAAACAAAAAAGTTCACTCTAGGTTACTGCGGCTTTCTTATATCATATGACCTTACTGCCTTGTACAATCATGTGTCACTTAAGAACAGGGATACTTTCTGAGAAATGCATCCTTAGGCGAAGAACTGTATGATGTTCTTCGGTATGATGTACTGTATGATGTACATCAGTATGTCATTGTAGTAAATACTATAGGCAATTGTAACACCATGGTATTTCTGTATCTATACATAGAAAAAGTACAATAAAAATATGGTATGAAAGATTTAAAGATGAGCCAGGTATAGTTGCACATGCTTTTAGTACCAGGTACTCAGGAGGCTGAGTCAAAAGGAGCACTTGAGCCCAGGAATTTCAGTCCAAACTGAGCAACACAGTGAGACTACATATCTAGCGAAAAAACCATCTCCAAGGAAAAAATAGACTCACCATGAATATAGCTTGCAGGACTGGAAGTTGCTCTAGGTGAGTCAATGAGTAAGTAGTGAGTGAATGTGAAGGCCTAGGACATTACAGCATACTACTGTAGACTTTATAAACACTGAACACTTAGGCTACAATATGTTTTAAAATTAAATAATTGCAGTACGACATTACGACAGCTACAATATCACTAGGCAATAGGAATTTTTCAGCTCCATTATAATCTGACGGAACCACCACGCAGTCAGTTGTTGACAGAAAGGTTGCTCTGCAGTGCATGACTGTATTAAGGTTCCAAATGTGTCTGATCTTTCCAACAGCCTGTAAGTGCCTGGGTAATGGGATCAATGTCCAATTTATCTTTACATTACCCAGAATGTCCACTCCAGTGTCTTACTCATGTTTTACATTCAGAGAATATTTGCAAAGTTAAAGAATTAACAAAAGAAAAACCACATCTCCATGGTAACTATATATTCTGTATGTCTTACACAATTAACACTTTTGGAATCAAAAATCAGTGTGCAGGCCAGTCATGGTGGCTCATGCCTGTAATTCCAGCACTTGCAGAGGCCAAGATGGGAGGAATGTTTAAGGCCGATAGTTCAAGACCAGCCTGGGTGACATAGTGGGACTCCATATCTACAAAAAAAATACAAAAATTGGCTGGGTGTTGTGGCGTGTGCCTGTAGTCCCAGCTACTTGGGAGGCTGAGGCGGGAGAATCACTTGAGCCCAGGAGGCCAAGGCTGCAGTGAGCCATTTTTACGCCACTGTACTCCAGCCTGGGCAACAGAGCAAGAGTCTGTCTTAAAAAAAAAAAAAGGCCGGGCGCGGTGGCTCAAGCCTGTAATCCCAGCACTTTGGGAGGCCGAGACGGGCGGATCACGAGGTCAGGAGATCGAGACCATCCTGGCTAACACGGTGAAACCCCGTCTCTACTAAAAATACAAAAAACTAGCCGGGCGAGGTGGCGGGCGCCTGTAGTCCCAGCTACTCGGGAGGCTGAGGCAGGAGAATGGCGTGAATGCGGGAGGTGGAGCTTGCAGTGAGCTGAGATCCGGCCACAGCACTCCAGCCTGGGCGACAGAGCCAGACTCCGTCTCAAAAAAAAAAAAAAAAAAATCAAAAACCACAGAAAGAAAACTGTGCAAATATCTATTCAATCTGGTTTATAATTGTAATTAAATGCCATTGGTATAAAATACCCCAAGACAGTTCTGTTCAGTCGTAAGATTGTTTTGGGGTGACTTTTGATTTTAGTTTTGTATATTTTACCATATTTTTCAAGTTTCCTACAAATGCATTTGTAATGCTTTTTTTTTTTCCAGACAGGGTCTTAATCTGTCACCCAAGCTGGAGTATAGTGTCATAATCACAAAATCATGGCTCACTGCAGCCTCAGCCTCCTGAGTAGCTGGGACAAAAGGTATGTACCATGCTGGGTTATTTTTTTATTTTTAGTAGAGATGGGGTCTTGCTATGTTGCCCAGGCTGGTCTTGAACTCCTGGTCTCAAGCAATCTGCCTGTCTTGGCCTCCCAAAGTTCTGGGATTACAGGCATGAGCCACTGTGCCCAGCCTGTAATACTTCTATATTCAGAAAAATAAGTGGCTTTTTTTAAGCCCTTGAAATACTCAACTCTTCTAAATTATAATATGTAGACACACAAAAAATATTATGATGATTAACTTAAAAAACTGAGTACAGTCATGTGCTGCATAATAATTGTTCAACGATGGACCACATATACTGTGGTGGTCCTATAAGATTATAATACCAGGCCAGGTGAGGTGGCTCAAATCTGTAATCTCAGCACTTAAGGAGGCAGAGGCAGGAGGATCGCCTGAACCAAGGAGTTCTAGACGAGCCTGGGTGGCATAGTGAGACCTCATCTTTATTTATTTAAAAAATTTAAATTAAAAATTTTAAAGATTATATCATATTTTTATGTGGTACAGTTGTCGACAGTATTCAGTACAGTAACATGCTGCTTAGGTGTATAGCCCAGGTGCAATAGGCTATATACCATGTAGCCTAGGTGTGCAGTAGGCTCTACCATCTAGGTTCGTTTGAGTGCACTCTGTGATGTTCCCACAACAAGAAAATCACCTACTGATGCCTTTCTCAGAACATATCCTGGTCATTAAGAACACAGGACTGTACACATAATCCAAGAATGCTTCCTGCCCAAATTCAGTACCTGCAGGATTTTTCCACACCCAGTTGAGGCCACTTATTCACTTGTTTATTCATCAATAAAATACTGTCAGGCGAGGGTTAATAGTTACAGAACTCTGGGGGAGGGTCGGGGTGTAGGGCCCATTCACAAAGAATACAGTGTGAATGCACCCTCTGGAGCTGTGTAACACTTAAGCACTAAGCAGGTACTGTTCAGGCACGGTGCAAACTCTGGAAATAAAACAATGGATAAAGCAGTTCTCACATTGTGTTACAAAGACATGTTTAATTATCTGTCTCTCCCAGTGTGAGGCCAGGAACCAGCTAGATGTTAAGTCAGATTTCTTTTCTTTTCTTTTGAGACAGAGTCTCGCTCTGTCACCCAGGCTGGAGTGTAGTGGCACAATCTTGGCTCACTGCAACCTCCACCTCCCAGGTTCAAGCAATTCTTGTGCCTCAGTCTCCCGAGTAGCCCACCACCACACCAGGCTAATTTTTTTATTTTTAGTAGGGATGGGGTTTCACCATGTTGGCCAGGCTGGTCTCAAACTCCTGACCTCAAGTGATCCGCCCACCCTGGCCTCCCAAAGTGCTGGGATTACAGACGTGAGGCCACATGTAACATGTGTGTACAGGTGTACAGACCACTGCACCCAGCCATGAACAGATTTCTGAAGGAGATGATGACTGAGGCAGAGAAGGGATAGAGTCAAAGAGGTTTCCAATCAGAAAAAAGCAGCAAGTGGGAAGCCAAAACAGGATTGTGTTTGACAAGTTCTGTTTGGGAAAAAGAGGAGGAGTAAGGGAGTGGAAAGAGACTTATACTGAAGTCTCTTACATTCCCAAACTAGACAACTGGACAACTGGAATAGAGGTACATCTGACTGAAGGCAGGAAGCCCTGTTTAGAAACTATAACCTAAAACCAGGGGGTCATAACCTGGGATCTATGGTAGATTGAACTTGGATGCAAAAAAAACAAAAAACAAAAAACTCAGTTTACTAATCTCTAATTGAAATTTAAGATTTCCTCCTATTATGAATATAGGCAATAAACTCTAGTATTATTAACAACAGCTGTGACTCTACAACCAACAGAAGTCATTTTCGCAAGACATCCCAGTTCTTGAAACTTTTTTTTTTTTTTTTTTGAGATGGAGTTTTGCTTTTGTTGCCCAGGCTGGAGTGCAATGGCACAATCTCGGCTCACCGCAACCTCCACCTCCCAGGTTCAAGCGATTCTCCTGCCTCAGCCTCCCAAGTAGCTGGGATTACAGGCACGTGCCATCACGCCCGGCTAATTTTGTATTTTTAGTAGAGATGGTGTTTCACCATGTTGGTCAAGCTGGTCTCGACCTTCCGACCTCAGGTGATTCACCCGCCTCAGCCTCCCAAAGTGCTGAGATTACAGGCGTGAGCCACTGCGCCCGGCCAAAGACATCTTTAAAAAAAAAAAAATTTTTTTTTTAACTTTTACAGACAGGGTCTCACAAGGTTGCCCAGGCTGGAGTGCAGTGGCTTTTCACAGGCATGATCATCGCACACTACAGCCACAAGCTCTTGGATGCAAATGATCCTCCTGAGTAGCTGGGAATACATGTGCACTCCACCACACCTGGTTACTACAAATATCTTAAAACATTATTTATCTTAATCGTTACTGTGAAATTATAGTAGTTATACCCACTGCTAGACCTTCTTATTAATGGGTTGACAAATACATAGATATATTGCACTTGTGTTTTAAATATTCTGGTAACTGCACTGCAATATAATAGCTTCCTACTTTATACATTTAAAGCCATTACTCTGAGACAAGTGCGTAGGTTTTACCAGATGGACAAAGTAGACTGTGACACCAAAAAGGCTCAAAGTCCCTTCTCAGGCGCTAGTTCTACTGAAATACCTGTGGCTCCTCTAAAGCAGCAAGTTTCCCGGCCGGGCACGGTGGCTCACGCCTGTAATCCCAGCACTTTAGGAGGCCGAGGCGGGCGGATTACGAGGTCAGGAGATCGAGACCATCCTGGCTAACACAGTGAAACCCCGTCTCTACTAAAGAATACCAAAAATTAGCCAGGCGTAGTGCCGAGCGCCTATAGTGCCAGCTACTCGGGAGGCTGAGACAGGAGAATGGCGTGAACCCAGGAGGTGGAGGTTGCGGTGAGCCGAGATTGCGCCACTGCACTCCAGCCTGGGGCAGAGCAAGACTCCGTCTCAAAAAAAAAAAAAACAAAAAACAAAAGAAGCAAGCTTCCCTCTCTAACCTTCTCCTACTTGCCCAATCTCTTCTGCTTTGTTTTTGTTTGTTTGTTTGTCTATTTTGAGACCTCCCCCAGGAGGGTGTCCTTCCAATGTGCTCTCATGACAGCCTGTTTTTACCCCAAACATAGTGCTTACCAGAGAGATCCAGCATCCCGTAATTTAACATTTGAGCTTTTAAATATCACAAGTCGCCCTGAAACTCCAGGAAATGCAGTAATTTGCCAGTCCACTAAGGCATGATGTCGGATTGCTACCGCTGGGATGGAGTTACAGCTCCCGAGGCCCCAGGGGGCGGTGTTACCCTGTGCTGTTTCACTTTAGCTATCCGCAGGCGGCTTGTGTTAGCTCACTTAGACCCCTGCCTTATTGCGAGGACAGAGAGCTTTCTGTGTCGCGGAGTTTCTCGCCATGGTGTAGCGGAATAATCAGAGGACACGTTAGATTGGGGAATGAGTGTAAGGTTTTACTTAGCGGAAGTAGCTTTCAGCAGAGAGGAGAGCCAGAAGGGAGGTGGAGTGGGAAGTGGTTTTCTCCTGGAGTCGGGCCTCTCCTCCAACTGTCTTGGCCAAACTCTCCGTGGTACCACTGGAGGACTGCCTGCTGGAGGACGGCCTGCCGCAGTCTTTTCGGAATGGCGGAAGTAGGTGTGCTCTTCCGCCAGGGCCCAGCCGCTTGTGTGTTTTCCCGCCTGTGTGTTCCTCTCCAAGTGGAGCCGCTCCTGCTGGCTTGCCAGGGTCTCGGGTGCTTTTACAGGCACAGGATAGGGGCATGGCGGACCAGAATGGTCTTGAGAAATGCAACGTTTAGACAGGAAAACAAAAATGCCCGTCCTCACCTAGGTTCGTGGGCACAGGCCTGGGGGTGGAGCCCTAGCCAGGGACCCCTCTCTTCTCTACCTAGCACTTCCCTGCCCCGCTTTCGTGTCAGTGCTAGCCCCAGGGGCCTTATGGGGCCTGACGATAGGTGCTCAATAAATGGTTTCCTGGTTAAGGAGAGGAAGAATCCCAAGAATCTTGCCTTTTCTTACCCACAGGGAATCTCCTGGAGGTCATGGCCTCCATCTTGATCTTACTGAATTTCTAGCTCCTAGAACAGTGCCTGGCTCATAAAAAGCACTCTCAATTTATTCACTGATTGCTTGCGTAAGTCTAATTTGTGTTTATCTGATACACATTTTCTTTCATTCATTTCATTCTATAAATATCTTTGAATATGTTTCTCTTTTTTTTTTTTTTTTTTTTGAGACTCAGTTACACTCTTGTTGCCCAGGCTAGAGTGCAATGGCATGATCTCGCCTCACTGTAACCTTCGCCTCCAGATTCAAGCGACTCTCCTGCTTCAGCCTTCTGAGTAGCTGGGATTACGGGCGTGCACCACCACGCCCTGCTAACTTTTTGTATTCTTAATAGAGAAGGGGTTTCACCATGTTGGCCAGGCTGGTCTCCAAATCCTGACTTCAGGCGATCCTCCTGCCTTGGCGTCCCAAAGTGCTGGGATTACAGGTATGAGCCACCGTGCCCGGCCTGAGTATATTTCTTTTTATTTCTAAATATATTTCTTTTAATTTTTTTTTTTTTTTTTAATAATTGAGATGGGATCTCACCGTATTGCCCAGACTGGTCTTGAACTCCCGGCCTCAAGCAATCTGCCCACCTTGGCCTCCCAAAATGCTAGGATTACAGGGATGAGCCACCACACCTGGCCATATAAATGTCTTTGAATAGCAAAACAATGTACAAAAATATTAAATATGGCTAATTTAACTGATAATCTGCAGTTCTTTTCAGCTTTCAACTTTTATATTCATTGAAATAACTGCAGTGAGCCGAAATCGTGCCATTGCACTCCAGCCATGGTGACAGAGCAAGACTCTGTCTAGGGGGAAAAAAAAAAAATCAAAACATTTAGGTCTGGGTGCGGTGGTCCACGCCTGTAATCCCAACACTTTGGGAGGCCAAGGCAGGTGGATCACTTGAGCTCAGGAGTTCGAGACTAGCCTGGGCAACATGGCAAAAACCCGTCTCTACAAAAAATACAAAACTTAGCCTGGCATGGTGGCACCAGTCTCTTTCTTAGTCCCAGCTACTCAGAAGCTGACGCAGGTTGAGGCTGCAGTGAGACTGCAGTGAGAGACTGCACTACTGCATTCCAGCATGGGCGACAGAGTAAGACCCTGTATCAAAAAAATACTGTGGAAAAAATAAATATAATTAGGGGAAACTCCTAGTGAAAATCTTTATTAAACTGTAGGACCTTTTTTTTTTTTTTTTTTTTTTTTTGACACAGGTTCTGGCTCTGTTACCCAGGCTGGAGGGCAGTGGCAGGATCTCGGCTCACTACAACCTCTGCCTTCTGGCTCAAGCAATTCTCCAGCCTCAAACTCCTGAGTAGCTGGGACTACAGGCGTGCCACACCCGGCTGATGTTCTGTATTTTTAGTAGACTGGGTTTCACTATGTTGGCCAGGCTGGTCTCAAACTCCTGACCTGAAGTGATCCGCCTACCTTGGCCTACCAAAGTGTTGGGATTACAGGCATGAGCCACCGTAACCAGCCTAAATTATTTCTTCACGCAAAAAGAAAACTATTTTAAAAATGAAAAAAAAAATTGTTTCTGAGGGGGATGAAATTTGATGATACTAAGTCAAAGAAAGTACTAAGTTAAAGAAAGAAGGGTGTATCTTTTTCCATGTCTAGAATGTGTTAAGTATAAACAGTATCCTATCTCAAAATGCTTCTCTTCCTGATGGATCCAGAAATAAAACCCAAAAGTGAAAGGTACAAATTTCCACTTAACAGCTCCTTGCCCTTTTCCCTCATTAGCTTTGGCTGAACTGAGTCAGACAGTCACTAATAACTATGTGTCCCATGTATATTTAGAAGCCACCTTGCAAAGGCATTTGTCTTTGCCTCTAAGTGCAGTTTCAGTAAACCTTTCAGTTACTGTTTCTTACATATCACAAAAGCCCAGCTTTGTGAAATTGGCCACTTTCATTTTTTAAAAATAATGAGTGTTCATGTGGTGAGGGATGACAAAAACATTTGTAACTATTTCTTTGTATGTTTTGTGATAAAAAATACATTTACTAATGATTTTTCGATTATATAGGATAAACTATAATAAAAGAGAAACAGTTTCAGGTTTGTGTGTGTGTAAAATTTGGGGATACTTTGACACATCTCAACATTTTATTGAATCTTATATACTGAACCTACGCATAAGTGATGTGATAAAATGGGACAAAAATCATCTCCCCATCAGTGTTCTACCACACCTTCAAAGTCAACAGTGGGATTAGTCATTAAAGGCTTTCTTAGCATGCAAACATTTTAACTGTATTAAGTCACTCTTGATAATTTTACCTATGAATTGTTACTACTCATGTCACCACGGTCCCAAAGAAATGGCACATATAACAGGTAAGTTTTTATGAAGAAAAAGTTTGCTAGAGACAATGGCCCACTTCTTGATATACCAAAGGAGGGACCCACCAGAGCCCTTAGCATAGGAATGAATGCTTCACCATCCTTCTCCACTGCTAGTTCTGATCTCAAGAATAAGTGACTTCGAATTAAGAAACAGGTAAAGAGGAGGAGGGTGGTGGCTTACGCCTGTAATCCCAGCACTTTGGGAGGCAAAGGAGGGCAGATCACCTGAGGCCAGGAGTTCTAGACCAGCCTGGTCCAACATGGTGAAACCCTATTTCTACTGAAGATACAAAAATTACCCGGGCATGGTGGTGAGCGCTTGTAATCCCAGCTACTTGGGAGGCTGAGGCAGGAGAATCTCTTGAACCTGGGAGGCGGAGGTTGCAGTGAGCCGAGATCGCGCCATTGCACTCCAGCCTGGGGGAGGGAGCGAGACTCTGTCTAAAAAAAAAAGAAACAGGTAGCCGGGCACGGTGGCTCATGCCTGTAATCCCAGCACTTTGGGAGGCCAAGGTGGGTGGATCACGAGGGCAGGAGATCGAGACCATCCTGGCTAACACGGTGAAAACCCATTTCTGCTAAAAATACAAAAAATTTGCTGGGTGTGGTGGCGGGAGCCGTAGTCCCAGCTACTCCAGAGGCTGAGGCAGGAGAATAGCATGAACCTGGGAGACAGAGCTTGCAGTGAGCCAAGATCACGCCACTGCACTCCAACCTGGGCGACAGAGCAAGGCTCCATCATAAAAATAAAATAAAATAAACAGGTAAAGAAATATAGCAAGCAATGTCAAACTTTGCAAACATGTCTGTCTAAGTAATAAGACCAGACATTTATTCTCTGATAAAAGTAAAACCAAAAGTCTTCAGACTATGAAAGTTCCCTGCACAGTTGAGTTATAGGTCTTATATCCCAAATAGCGGGACTTAGTGCTTATGTATGTTGAATGTTTACTGCTCAGACCTCCCCACTCCTCTCCCCTCACTTATCATCCAGAATGCTAGCAACTAGGCATTTGTCCACCTAGCAGGAGATCGGAAGTTTCTTCCTGGTGAACTTGCCCACTCCAGGCACTCTATAATGAATTGTAAAGTCAGCAAGCCCCATATGCAAGCCACACCTGGTGGCACAAGCCTGTAGTCTCAGCTACTCTAGAGGCTGAGGTGGGAGGATTGCTTGAGCCCAAGAATTAGAGGCCTAGAGGCCAGCTTGGGCAACATAGCAACACTCTGTCTCTTTAAAAAAAATAAAGCCCCATGTTTTGCACTTCCATTGAGTTTTTACTCTCTCATGCTTAATCATGGGGGTAAATTGCCATGCTTTAATCATATGATTATGTGATCGAGGATTACCGGCTTGGCACGGTGGCTCACGCCTTTAATCCCAGCACTTTGGGAGGCCAAGGTGAGCAGATCACCTGAGGTCAGGAGTTCGAGACCAGCCTGGCCAACATGGTGAAATCTTGTCTCTAGTAAAAATACAAAAATTAGCCAGGTGTGATGACCCATGCCTGTAGTCCCAGCTACTCAGGAGGCTGAGGCAGGAGAATTACTTGAACCTGAGAGGTGAAGGTTGCTGTGAGCCGAGATCATGCCACTGCACTCCAGCCTGGATGACAGAGGGAGACTCCGTCTAAAAAAATAATAATAAAATAAAAGTTTACAAGTCATTGAGAAAGTCTTCTAATATGAAAAATACAGGGAAATACAAACAGAAAGAAGCAATCTGGGCTGGGTGCAGTGGTTCATGTTTGTAATTCCAGCACTTTGGGAGGCCGAGGCAAGAGGGTCACTTGAGGCCAGGAGTTCCAGAACAGCCTGGGCAACACAGAAGACCTCATCTCTATTTAAAAAATAAAAATAAAAAAACGAAAAGAAAGAAAGAAAAAAGCAATCAGGAGGAATTAAAGACTATTCAGGGAAAATAAAACTTTAGAAAGAAAAAAAAAGTCATTAATATCCTTAGAGTTATAAAAAAATATATACAGCATCTACAAAACAAGAATAGGATGCCATAGAACAGGAGTTCTCAGAGAAAAAAAGAGTCATTGGGAATTAAAGACATGATAGAAACAAAAAAACAACTCTTAGTAGAGGAGAAGATGAAGTATTAATAAAAATAGAACAAAACAAAACAGAGGTGGAAATAGGAGAAAACAGATAACAAAACCAAAGGAACAGAAAAAGTAGAACAAAGCAAATAATCAAAATAACTTAAGAAAAATCACCAGTTTAAGAACTTAAGGGTTCCGATTAAAAGGGCCCACCAAATGCTGAGGAAAACTGACGAAGATAGATTCATAACCAGTCACCCATTTTGAAGCTTCAGAACAACTGGACAAAGAAATTTGAGTAACTTCCAGGGGAAAAAGGAAACAGTTTGGTTATATACAAAGAATGAAGAAACAAAACAGCTCTGGACTTCCCAACAGCAGGACTGGAAACAAGAAGACAGCTTTTCAAGAAGCAAGAGAAATGCCTTCAAAATCCTGAAAATGATCTCCAACCTAGAATTTTGTCCTTAGAAATTACCAAGCAAGAATGGAGATTGAGGACTTCCAGTTCCAAAATGGCAGCATAGAGGCAAACTGGCTTCACTCACCCCCCTCCTCCTCCAACCAGAAAACCATAAACAAATACATAGCACTGGGATTTTCACCAGCAGCAACTCAGAGGTCAAGTATGAGGATGAGATAGTTCCTGGGGCCACAGCGAAATGGAAAAATTCTGAGCAGATGATAGAAAGTCAAATCATCTGTAAGTAATGATGATTTCTTCCTAATATTTATATCTCTTATTTCATTTCCTTGTCTAATAAATTGGCTATTATTTACAAAATGGTGACAGCTACCCACTTTATCTTGTTCTTGGTATTAATAATATTTTCAGGGATGACATTTTAAAAATATGTAAAAACTAGGCAAGGGCCCTGACCAGCCAGAATAGAGGCACAAGTCACAACAGATATCAGGGCCAGGTGCAGTGACCCACACCTGTAATCCCAGCACTTTGGGAGGCTGAAGCAGGAGGATCACTTGAGCGCAGGCGTTCAAGATCAGTCTGGGCAATATAGTGAGACATCATCTCTATAAAAAATTAAAAATGTAGCCGAGCATGGTGGCACATGCCTGTAGTCCCACCTACTTGGGAGGCTGAGGTGGGAGGATCACTTGATCCCAGGCAGCAAAGATTGCAGTGAGCTGAGATTGAGCCATTGCACTCCAGCCTAGGTCATAGAGCAAGACTCTGTCTCAAAAAAAAAAAACAAAAAAACCCAGATATCAGCTGTAGACAGTCAGTACGGTTAAATCAGTGTGCAATTATGTGCCCATAGTATGCCCTCAGTGTCTTATCATCAGCAATGATGTTGTCTGCTGATTTGTAATAAATTTAATATAGTATTTTAAAAAGAGAATGGGCATTGAACAAATATATTTTCAGACATTCAAGGTCTCAAAAATGTTTTCCTGTGTATGTTTTCTTTTTCTTTCTTTTTTTTTTTAGACGGAGTATCGCTCTGTCGTTCAGGCTGGAGTGCAGTGGCATGATCCTGGCTCACTGCAACCTCTGTCTCCCAAGTTCAAGTTCAAGCGATTCTCCTGCCTCAGCTTCCTAAGTAGCTGGGACGACAAGCGTGCGCCACCAGGCCCAGCTAACTTTTTTTTTAATTTATTTATTATTATTATACTTTAAGTTGTAGGGTACATGTGCATAACGTGCAGGTTTGTTACATATGTATACTTGTGCCATGTTGCTGTGCTGCACCCATCAACTCGTCATTTACATCAGGTATAACTCCCAATGCAATCCCTCCCCCCTCCCCCCTCCCCATGATAGGCCCCGGTGTGTGATGTTCCCCTTCCTGAGTCCAGGTGATCTCATTGTTCAGTTCCCACCTACGAGTGAGAACATGCGGTGTTTGGTTTTCTGTTCTTGTGACAGTTTGCTAAGAATGATGGTTTCCAGCTGCATCCATGTCCCTACAAAGGACACAAACTCATCATTTTTTATGGCTGCATAGTATTCCATGGTGTATATGTGCCACATTTTCTTAATCCAATCTGTCACTGATGGACATTTGGGTTGATTCCAAGTCTTTGCTATTGTGAATAGTGCTGCAATAAACATACGTATGCATGTGTCTTTATAGCGGCATAATTTATAATCCTTTGGGTATATACCCAGTAATGGGATGGCTGGGTCATATGGTACATCTAGTTCTAGATCCTTGAGGAATCGCCATACTGTTTTCCATAATGGTTGAACTAGTTTACAATCCCACCAACAGTGTAAAAGTGTTCCTATTTCTCCACAACCTCTCCAGCACCTGTTGTTTCCTGACTTTTTAATGATTGCCATTCTAACAGGTGTGAGATGGTATCTCATTGTGGTTTTGATTTGCATTTCTGGCCCAGCTAACTTTTATATGTTTTAGTAGAGACAGGGTTTCACCATATTGGCCAGGCTGATCTCGAACTCCTGACCTTGTGATCCTCCCGCCTTGGCTCCCAAAGTTCTGGGTTTACAGGCATAAGCCAAGGCATAAGCCACCGCACCCGGACTGTTAATGCTACTTCTTCACCCAGGTGGTGGTTACATAGATTTATCATGATTATTTAAACTATATCTATACATTTAACACTGTGCTCCATATATATGATGCATTTCAGAATAAAACATCTTGGCCAGGCGCAGTGGTTCATGCCTGTAATCCCAGCAATTTGGGAGGCCAAGGCGGACGGATCACCTGAGGTCAGGAATTCAAGATCAGCCTGACCAACATGGAGAAATCCCGTCTCTACTAAACATACAAAAATTAGCCAGGCGTGGTGGTGCTTGCCTGTATTCCCAGCTACTTGGGAGGCCAAGGCAGGAGAATCGCTTGAACCTGGGAGGTGGAGGTTGCAGTGAGCCAAGATGACGCCATTGCACTCCAGCTGGGATAAGAGCAAAACTCCATCTCAAAAAAAAAAAAAAAAAAGAATTTAAATAGGCATTTTATTAAATTTATTTAACTGCGTTTTATTAAAAGATGCTTCTGTTTCATTACCAACTTTGATTTCAGATTTTTCTTTCTGTTTTTAAATTTTTTGAGATGGAGTTTCGCTCTTGTTTCCCAGGCTAGAGTGCAATAGCACCATCTCAGCTCATGCAACCTCAGCCTCCCGAGTTCAAGTGATTCTTCTGCCTCAGCCTCCCAAGTAGCTGGGATTACAGGCATGCACCACTATGCCCAACTAATTTTGTATTTTTAGTACAGACGGGATTTCTCCATGTTGGCCAGGCTGGTCTCGAACTCCCGACCTCAGGTGATCCACCTGCCTTGGCCTTCCAAAGTGCTGGGGTTACAGGCGTGAGCCACCACCCCCGGCCTGATTTCAGATCTTAAAGAAATTCAGGGCCGGGAATCGGCCGTGGTGGCTCACACCTGTAATCCCAGCACTTTGGGAGGCCGAGGCGGGCAGATCATTTAAGCCCAGGAGTTGGAGATCAGCCTGGCCAACATGGTGAAACACCGTCTCTACTAAAAATACAAAATTAGCCGGGCGTGGTGGCACATGCCTGTAATCCCAACTGCTTGGGAGACTGAGTCACAAGTATCGCTTGAACCCGGGAGGTGGAGGTTGCAGTGAGCTGAGATCGAACCACTGTACTCCAGACTGGGTGACACAGTGAGACTCCATCTCAAAAAAAAAAAAAAGAAAGAAAGAAAAAGAAAAAGAAAAAGAAATTCAGAGGCCAGAAGGGTGGTGGCTCACGCCTGTAAAACCAGCACTTTTAGCCGGGCATACTGGCGGGTGCCTGTAATCCCAGCTACTTGGGAGGCTAAGGCAGGAGAATCGCTTGAATCCAGGAGGCGGAGGTTGCAGTGAGCCAGGACTGCGCCATTGCACTCCAGCCTGGGCCACAGGAGCCAGATTCTGTCCCACGAAGGAAAGGGAAGGGAAGGGATGGGCCACAAGAGTGAAACTCTGTCTAAGGGAAGGGAAGGGGAGGGGAGGGGAGGGAAAGGAGAGTGGAGGGGAGGGGAGGGGAAGGAGAGGGGAGGGGAGGGAAGGAGGGAGGGAGAGAGGAGAGGGAGGAAGGAAGGGAGGGAGGGAATAAAAGAAAAGAAAAGAAAAAGAAAGAAGGAAAGAGAAAGAAAGAAGGAAGGAAGGGAGGGAGGGAGGGAAGGAAGGAAGGAAGGAAGGAAGGAAGGAAAGAAGGAAGGAAAAGAAAGAAAGTTCAAGGCTGCAGTGAGTTATGACTGCACCATGGCACTCTAGCGTGTGTGACAGAGCAAGACCCCATCTCTGGGAAAAGAAAAAAAAAAAAAAAAAACAGACAAAGAAAAGAGCTCAAGATCCTCCAGCCGGGTGTGGTGGCTCACGCCTGTAATCCCAGTACTTTGGGAGGCTGAGGTGGGCAGATGGCTTTAGTCTAGGAGTTGGAGACCATCCAGCAGCTGGTTGGCAATATGATGGAAACCTGTCTCTACAAAAAATACCAAAAATTAGCCAGGCATCCTGGTGCATGCCTGTAGTCCCAGCTAGTCGGGAGGATGAGGTGGGAGGATCAACTGAATGTGGGAGGTCGAGGCTGCAGTGAGCTGTGATTGCACCACTGCACTCCAGCCTGGGCAACAGAGTGAGTCCCTGTCTCAAAAAAAAAAAAAAAGAAAGAAAGAAAGAAAGAAACTCAGTGTTTATAAAACCCCTATATCCAGACCATTCCATTCAAAAGAGATACACCAATATTGCTGCTATATAGAAAACAGAAAACTCCGGGTACAGTGCCTCACGCCTGTAATCCCAGTACTTTGGGAGGCTAAGGCAGGTGGATTACCTGAGGTCAGGATTTCGAGACCAGCCTGGCCAACATAATGAAACCCTATCTCTACTAAAAATACAAAAATTATCCAGGCATGGTGGTGTGCACCTGTAGTCCCAGTTACTCAGGAGGCTGAGGACGGAGAATCGCTTGAACCTGGGAAGCGGAGGTAACAGTCTCCGTCTCAAAAAATAAATAAAAATAAAAATAAAAATTAGCTGTGGCAATCTTAAGTGAATCTGCTAATTTTTCAATTTGAGATTAGTTGATGAAATTCTGTGATATTTTGATGTCTGTGTATTGGATTTTGGTTTATTTTTAATCCCTGAATCTTTGCTGAAGTCAGGTAAAGGAAGTTTACGGAGGTTCATAAAACACACAAATATTTTTCTAGTTTCACTAAACTATAGTTAAGAAATTTTTAATTTTTCTCTGTACATATTGGCTTAGGCAAATACCTACTTTTACCTATGCCTAGGAGTTGTCTGGTCCATTACTCATTCAAACTGCAATTCACCTGATACTTGAAATATGCTGAAAAACATGTCACCTTATACTTGAAAAACGCCCGTCCACCGTGGAAGGTCTCGAAGCGCTAGGATTCAGGAGGGCTGCTGGCATATATTTTAAAAGAAATGCTGTGGCTGCTGGATTGAGAATAAAGGTCTGGGGCAAGAGCTAAAGTAGAATGGCTAACTAGGAAAATCTAGGCAAGAGACGATGATGGCTTTGACCAGGGTTGTAGCAGCGGAAGTGGTGAGAAGCGTTCAGATTCTGAATATATTTTGAAGATGGGTTTTAGGTATGGAAAAGATAAGCGTTGAGAAAAATTCTAAAGTTTTATGCCTGATCAACTGGAAGAATTCAGTTGCCATTACTGAGATGGGGAAGGGCACATCCTGTCATGAATATGAGCCTCCAGGTTTACAAATGTTGTACATTATTTCTAAATAACGTTTCATTACTGAGCAAAGTACTTTACAGCGAGAAATAATTATTTCTAACTACAAAGCAACTTAAATCAGAATGTGATTTTTTTTTATTCCTGAGGATCTTATAAATGAGAAAACATTCACAATCGTCCTTCTAAACAAACACTTCTAATATAATTGTTAAGTATAGTTTGCAATCTTTGTTCTAGTTGAGCTGCTCAACTCCTTGTTGACTTATTGTATTGTGGGTGATAAAGTAGGGGTGATACATGCTGTTACTGTCAGTATAGCACTTTAATTGCAGGAATTATCTCTTGGCCTATCTTCTGATTTTTAAATTACTTTTTTTTTTTTTTTTGAGACAGAGTTTTGCTCTTGTCACCCAGGCTGGAGTGCAATGGCACAATCTCTGGTCACTGGCACCTCCACCTCCTGGGTTCAAGCAATTCTCCAGCCTCAGTCTCCCAAGTAGCTGGGATTACAGAGGCCCCACCACCACACCTGGCTAATTTTTGTATTTTTAGTAGAGACAGGGTTTCACCATGTTGGTCAGGCTGGTCTCCAACTCCTGACCTCTGGTGATCTGCCCACCTCGGCCTCCCAAAGTGCTGGGATTACAGGTGTGAGCTGTCGTACCCAGCCTTTATCTTTAAAGAGAATTATACACAGAATTTCTACAGTGACTACCCATTGCTCTATATAGGTAATTCTTAAACTTATTAATTATGATGTGAATAGGACAAGAATATGTTTTATATTGATAATTTCAGAAGGGCATATTTCACTGTAGGATCCCTTTCTATTTCTACAAATAATCTAAATCTAAAAATATATGCTCTTCTCTTCCCTTTTCATTTCCTTTTTTTTATTTTCTTTTCAATTAGGGCCACCAATCCAGATCTAATCCCTTTTCATTTCTTATTTTTTTATTTTTTTGGAGACGGGGTCTTGCTCTGTTGCCCAGGCTGGAGTGCGTGGTGTGATCTCGGCTCACTGAAACCTCCACCTCCTGGGTTCAAGCAATTCTCCTGCCTCAGTCTCCTGAGTAGCTGGGACTACAGGCGTGCACTACCATGCCCGGCTAATAATTTTTTTTTTTTTTTTTTGAGACAGAGTTTCCCTCTGTCACCCAGGCTGGAGTGCAGTGGCACGATCTCGGCTCACCACAACCTCTGCCTCCTGGGTTCAAGCAATTCTCCTGCCTCAGCCTCCAAAGTAGCTGGGATTACAGATGTGAGCCACAGCACCTGGCCTAATTATTGTATTTTTAGTAGAGATGGGGTTTCACCATGTTAGCCAGGCTGGTCTCGAACTCCTGACCTCAGGCAATCCGCCCACCTCGGCCTCCCAAAGTACTAAGATTAAGCCACGGTCAGGTGTGGTGGCTCACACCTGTAATCCCAGCATTTTCGGAGGCCAAGGGGGATGGATCACTTGAGGTCAGGAGTTTGAGACCAGCCTGGCCAACATGGCAAAACCCCGTCTCTACTAAAAATACAAAATTTAGCTGGGCGTGGTGGTACACGTCTGTAATCCCAGCTACTTGGAAAGCTGAGGCAGGAGAATCTCTTGAACCTGGAAGGTGGAGTTTGCGGTGAGCCAAGATCATGCCACTGCACTCTAGCCTGGGCAACAAAAGGAGACTCCATCTCACCAAAAAAAAAAAAAAAAAAAGAAAAGAAAGAAAAAAAGAAAGAAAGAAAAAGAAAACTCTTTGCTTTCAGAGATTTACTTTTTTTTTTTTTTTTTAAGCAACATGATCTTTGCCACTCAGGCTGGAGTACAGTGGTGTGATCATGGCTTACTGCCACCTTGAACTCCTGGGTTCAAATGATCCTCCTGTCTCAGCCTTCCGAGTAGCTGGGACTACAGGCATGTGTCACCATGCCAAGTTTTTGTTCGTTTGTTTGTTTGTTTGTTTTGAGACTGAGTTTCACTCAGTTGCCCAGGCTGGAGAGCAATGGCGTGATCTCGGCTCACTGCAACCTCCGCCTCCCAGGTTCAAGCGATTCTCCTGCCTCAGCCTCCCGAGTAGCTGGGATTACAGGCATGCGCCACCATACCCGGCTAATTTTGTATATTCAGTAGAGACAGGGTTCCTCTGTGTTGGTCAGGCTGGTCTCAAACTCCTGACCTCAAGTCATCCACTCACCTTGGCCTCCCAAAGTGCTGGGATTACAGGCATGAACCACCGCACCCGCCTAGAATTTTGTTTTCAATGACATGAAAAATATTTATCTGTTTTACATTCTTTTCAACCTTAAAATTAATATGGAATCACATGTTAGAGTTGATGAGAAGCTTGAAAATAATCTGATTGAATTTAATGTCTAATTACACAGTTACCCAGCTCATTTTCTTTTCTTTTCTTTTCTTTCTTCTTTTTTTTTTTTAAACAGAGTCTCACTCTCTTGTCCAAGCTGGAGTGTAGCTCACTGCAATCTCTGCCTCCCAGGTTCAAGCGATTCTTCTGCCTCAGCCTCACCAGTAGCGGGGATTACAGGTGTGTGCCACCATGCCTAGTTTATTTTTGTATTTTTAGTAGAGACAGTGTTTCGCCATGTTGGCCAGACTGGCCACAAACTCTTGACCTCAGGTGATTCACACGCCTTGGCCTCCCAAAGTGCTGGGATTACAGATGTGAGCCACTGCGCCTGTCCGCAGCTTATTTTTTAATCCATAGAAAGTTATAGGGAGCCCTCTATACCGTATGGCAGTCCATTCATTTCTTTTTTTTTTTTTTTTTTGAGACGGAGTCTTGTTCTGTCCCAGGCTGGAGTGCAGTGGTGCGATCTCGGCTCACTGCAACTTCTGCCTCCCAGGTTCAAGTGATTCTCCTGCCTCAGCCTCCTGAGTAGCTGGGACTACAGGTGCCCTCCACCACATAGGCTAATTCTTTTTGTATTTTTAGTAAAGACGGGGTTTCACCATTTTCGCCAGGCTGGTCTTGATCTCTTGACCTCATGATCCGCCCACCTCAGCCTCCCAAAGTGCTGGGATTACAGGTGTGAGCCACAGTGCCCAGCCTCATTCATTTCATTTTTAAAGAGATCTAATTGCTAGAAAGTTTCTTCTCATGACTAAAGTTGGCCTTCCTATTGCTTTTCTATTGCTTCTATCAGACATCTAAAATTCGATTCCCAGATTAGCCAGTAACTAACTATGTGACATTAGGTCAGAATCATAATCATGCTGAGTCTCACTTTTCTGGTCTGTAAGACGAAGGGGTTTGGACCATTGGATCCCTCCTCTAGCTCTTAAATTCCATGTATCTAGTAGCCGTTCAACAGGATCTTATGATATCAGAAAGTAGTGATTGTGTTCCCAAGTATACTTTTTCCCCACCCTAGTGCCAAAGGTTCCTTTTGTGACATGATTTCTACCTTCCTCTCAATCCTTACTGCCCCCCCATACTCTCCAAATTGTCAACACGCTTAAAGATAGCACTCAAAACTAAATAAAATAAATAAATGTTCTAGATGTGATGTCCCTGCTGAGTTCCATGTTACTAGTACAGCTGGTCCATCATATCCACGGGTTCCACGTGGCCAGCTGCGGGACTTGAGCATCCCTAGGTTTTGGTATCTGTGGGAGTCCTGGAACCAATCCCTGTCAGATACTGGGCATGACTGAACTTCATTTTCCTTGCATTCATTACCTATACCTGAGTAACAAATTACCTTAAAAATTAACAATTTAGGTCAACAACAAAACATTTATTTCTCACAAGTCTGTGGGTCAGGAATTCAGGAGAAGCATAACAGCTCAACGTTTCTCACGAGGTTGCACTGAAGTCATCAGCCAGGGCTGTAGTCATCTCAAAACCCAACTGGGCGCCAGGCCTCACACCTGTAATCACAGCACTTTGGGAGACTGAGGCGGGCGGATCACTTGAGCCTAGGAGTTCAAGACCAGCCTGGGCAATATGGCGAAACCCTGTCTCTACCAAAAATACAAAAAGTAGCTGGGCGTGGTGGCACACACCTGCAACCCCTGCTACTTGGGAGGCTGAGGCAGGAAAATAGCTTGAACCCAGGAGGCAGAGATTGCAGTGAGCTGAGATAGCACCACTGCACTCCAGCTTGGGCAAAAGAGTGAGACTCCATCTCAAAAAAAAAAAAAAAGAAAAGAAAAGAAAAGAAAATGAGCTGGGTAACTGTGTAATTAGACATTAAGTTCAATCAGATTATTTTCAAGGCATAGTGGCATGCTCCTGTGGTCCTAGCTATTCGGGGGGCTGAGGCACGAAAATTGCTTGAACCCGAGAAGGGGAAGTTGCAGTGAGCTGAGATAGCACCACTGCACTCTCAGCCTGGGCAATAGAGCAGGACTCTGTCTCAAGAAAAACAAAAACAAAAACTCAATTGGGGTTGAGGATCCTCTTTTAAGCTCACTCATGGGTTGTTGTCAGATTTAACTTTCTCACGGGCTATTAAATTGAGGACCTCAATTACTCACCACGTCACATAGGCCTCTCCATCATGTATCGTGGCAGCTTGCTAATTCTAGATCAAGGGATCCCAGAGCGAGGGAAGGAGGAAAAGAGAGAGAGAGAGACACCCAAGACAGAAACCACAGTCTTGTTATAATATAATCTCAGAAGGAGTATCCCTTCACATCTGCCATTTTCTATTTGTTAGAATAGCCACTAGGTCCAGTCCAAAGGATTACACATAGGCAATGACCCATCTTAGATGCTGCCTGCTTCAGTCCTGAATACCATCTTCTATGCATGCAGCCTAAGACTGCAGAATGATTTTTGTGCCAATGGTTTATATTGAGCTTCTAGTCAACTAAAAGACAAAACGTTTCTACTTGTTTTATTTATTTATGTTGAGACAGAATCTTACTCTGTCACCCAGGTTGCAGTGCAGTGGTGTGATCATGGCTCACTGTAGCCTCGACCTCCTGGTCTCAAGCAATCCTCTCACCTCAGCCTCCCAAGTAGCTGGGACTACAGGCATGCACCACCATGCCTAGATAATTTTTATATTTTTTTGTAGAGACAGGGTTTCCTCTTGTTGCCCAGGTTGGTCTTGAACTCCTGGGCTCATAGAATCTGCACACCTCGCCTCTCAAAGTGCTGAGATTACAGGCATGTGCCACCGAGCCCGGCTTTCTGCTTGTTTTTTAAAGAGCCATTGATTTAGCAATTAATCCTTTGAAGCTAAATGCAGGATATTATCTCTAATACATTTTATTTAATTTGTCTCTAACTTTTTTTTTTTTTTTGAGACAAAGTCTTTCTCTGTCGCCCAGGCTGGAATGAAGTGGCGCGATCTTGGCTCACTGCAATCTCTGCCTCCCAGGTTCAAGCGATTCGCCTGCCTTGGCCTCCGAGCAGCTGGGATTACAGACGCACGCCACCACACCTGGATAATTTTTGTATTTTTAGTAGAGATGGGGTTTCTCTACTAAAGACATGTTGGCCAGGCTGGTCTCAGACTCCTGGCCCGCCCAAGTGATCTGCCCACCTCGGCCTCCCAAAGTGCTGGGATTACAGGTGTGAGCTACCACGCCTGGCTGCTTTCAGTAACTTCTGTAATACTTCCTGAGAGTTGGGAGTTTAAAGTAGTATCACAAGTAAATACAATTCTTATTAAGCCTTCAAAGTCTCTTATAAAACTAGATAAACATTCTTTATTAAATTAATAGAAGATGACTGGACACTATTATATCTGTGTTGGTCTGTAAGGGCCCTTTCAATTTCTGAGTACCCAAGCCTTGTAGGAACAGAACAGTAGTTAATTAAATTTATTTGGGTTACTTAAAATCACAGTTTATTTGCGACACAAAATAACCTTACTTTCCTAATCCAGTTGAAATAAAATTAGTGTTAGATATAGTGTCCACTTGGAGATTTATCCTCTACTTGTTTTGCTTTCTAGGTAAAGGGTTTTTAGTGTGCAAAGAGAGCATACAAATAGAAAAATGACACAATCATTTTTGGACTAAAAAGACAGCACAATTCACTACATTTTAAAAATCACAACTTAGCCGGGTGTGGAAGCTCATGCCTGTAATCCCAGCATTTTGGGAAGACGAGGCAGGCAGATCACCTGAGGTCAGGAGTTGTAGACCAGCTTGGCCAACATGGTGAAACCCCATCTCTACCAAAAAATACAAAAATTAGCTGGGCATGGTGGTGCATGCCTGTAATCCCAATTAGTTGGGAGGCTGAGCCAGGAGAATCACTTGAACCCAGGAGGCAGAGGCTGCAGTAAACCGAGATTATGCCACTGCACTCCAGCCTGGGTGACAGAGTGAGACTTGGTCTCAATAAATAAATAAATAAATAAATAAATAAATAAATAAATAAATAAATAAATAAATAAAATAAAATAAAATTCACAACCTGGGCAACATGATGAAACCCTGTCTCTACAAAAAAATACAAAAATTAGCCTGCATAGTGGTGTACATCTGTAGTCCCAGCTACTTGGGAGGCTGATGTGGGACAATTGCTTGAGCCTAGGAGGCTGAGGCTGCAGTGAGCTGAGATCATGCTGCTGCACTCCAGCCTGGCTGTCAAAGCAAGATCCTGTCCAAATCTATATACATTTTTCTAAAACACATTTTTTTGAAATGGAAATGCTGAGTCAAAGAGTGTACATATTTAAAATTATAACATTGCAAATTACCACCCAAAATGATCATATATTTTTATCCTCTCATGACCAGTGAAGTGAGAGTGCTTATTCCAAACACTCTCTTCCACACTGAATATTATCAATCTTTTAAATCTTTGCTAATCTGAGAGGGGTAAAATAATTTATTGTTATTATATTAATGTGCACAGCTGGACATGGTGGCTCGTGCCTATAGTCCTAGCTACTCAGGAGGCTGTGGCAGAAGGATCACTTGAGCCCAGGAGTTCGAGGTTTCAGTGAGTTACGATTGCACTGTTGCACTCCAACGTGGATGAGACAGCAATACCCTGTCTCTAAAAGTAAAAAGGAAAGAAAAAAAAGAAATATAAGAAAAAAAGAAAAAAGGCATATTAAGGTACACTTCCTTAATTTTCAGTGAAGTTTAGCATCTTTTCTGAGATTCACTTATACTCTTATAAGTATTCATCATCTATGGGATTCTCATTATATTTATTAAGGAATGGTGGCAAATGTAATAAATGGCAAATTTAATTTGGCTCTAAAGTTCCTAAAATAATTATTTTTAAAAACCGTACTTTATAAAAGAGAAAAATATTGCATTCTGTAGATAACTAGAGACACCTTTTAAATATCTATGAAGGCTTGGAAACAAATTGGATGGAGCAGATAAAGATGAGTGCTAATTTTGACTTCACCCTTAGTCAGTGGCAATAGATGGTCTATTACTCTAATGGTACCCTTTACCTCCTTTAGGACATTTAGAGAGGTCTCCTGGGGTAGTTACCTTGTTATTTCAATGCAGAGAACAGTAAGTACTTCAGGGAAAACACATGTGAGTATCAATCATGGGGAAAATACTTGAGAGACTAAAATGTGAACTTGTACATGATTCATTGTTGTTGACTATTTTTTTTTCCATATACTTCTTATCTCAATTCTGAATATATTTCTAGAATTAAAGTTTTGTTACTGTAACAGAACCTGAATAGATATAAAACAGAACCTGAATAGATATAAATTTAATTTAAGCTTTTTTTTTTTTTAAGAGATGGGGTCTCATTATGTTGCCCAGGCTGGAGTGCTGTGGCTGTTCAAGGCACAATCATTGCACACTGCAGCCTTGAATTGCTGGTCTCAAGGGACCCTCCAGCTCTAGCCTCCCAAGTAGCTGGGACTATAGGCATGTGCCACCATCCCTAGTTAATTCATACTTTTAAGGTATACAATTCAGTGGTTTTTAACATATTCAGAGTTAACCATTTAGTTATTCAGATAATCGTCACTGTTATCTAATTTTAGAACATTTTCATCATCACTCATCATGGCTCCTTCTCCCTCTAACTCCTGGCAACACTAATCTATTTTCAAACTATAGATTTGCCAATTCTGGACAGTTCATATAAATGGAATCATACAATATGTAGCTTTTTGTGTCTGACTTTTTTCACTTAGCATGCTTTCAAGTTTCATCCATGTATAGCATATATCAGCACTTCATTCCTTTAAATGACAGAAAAATATTCCACTGTTTGTATAATACATACCACCTGTGTTTATCTATTCATCAGTTGACGGACATTTGTTTGTTTCCACTTTTTGGCTATTGTGAATAATGCTGTTATGAACATCTGTGTACAAGTTTTTATGTGGACATATGTTTTCAATTATCTTGGATGTATACCCAGGAGTAGAACTGCTAGGTTATATAATAACTCTACTTAATCACTTGAGGAACTGCCAATCTGATTTTCCCAGTGGCTGCATAACTTTACAATCTCACCAGCAATGTATGAGGGTTCCAATTTCTCCAAATTCTCGATAATTGCTATTGTCTGTCTTTTTTTATTATAACCATCCGGTCTAGTGAGTGTGAAGTGGTATCTCACTGTGGTTTTGATTTTCATTTCCCAGTTACTAATAATATTGAGCATCTTTTCATGTCTTTATTGGACATTTGTATATCTTCTTCGGAGAAATGTCTATTCAGTTCCTCAGCTCACTTTTAATTGGGTTGTTTTGGGGGTTAATTTTTTTAATTGATAACTAATAGATGTAAGTTGGTTTTTTGTTTGTTTGTTTTGTTCTGTTCTGTTTTGTTTTGTTTTGAGTCAGTCTCACTCTGTTGCCCAGGCTGGAGTGCAGTTGTGCGATCTCTGCTCACTGCAACTTCTGCCTTCTGGGTTCAAGCAATTCTCATGCCTCAGCCTCCTGAGTAGCTGGGATTACAGGCCCGGCTAATTTTTGTATTTTGCAATGGAGATGGGCTTTCACCATGTTGGCCAGGCTGGTCTCAAACTCCTGACCTCAAATGATTTACCTGCCTTGGCCTCCCAAAGTTCAGGGATTACAGGCATGAGCCACCATGCCCAGCCTTTCATTTTCTGGATAGTATGATTGGAAGCATAAAAGTTTTTTGTGCCGGGCGCGATGGCTCAAGCCTGTAATCCTAGCACTTTGGGAGGCCGAGACGGGCGGATCACGAGGTCAGGAGATCGAGACCATCCTGGCTAACACGGTGAAACCCATTCTCTACTAAATAATACAAAAAACTAGCCCGGCGAGGTGGCCGGCGCCTGTAGTCCCAGCTACTCAGGAGGCTGAGGCAGGAGAATGGCGTAAACCAAGGAGGCGGAGCTTGCAGTGAGCTGAGATCAGGCCACTGCACTCCAGCCTGGGTGACAGAGCGAGACTCTGTCTCAAAAAAAAAAAAAAGTGTTTTGTTTGTTTGTTTTGTTTGTTTTTTGTTTTTTGAGAAGGAGTCTCGCTCTGTCCCTCAGGCTGGAGTGCAGTGGCGCGATCCCTGCTCACTGCAAGCTTCGCCTGCTGGGTTCACACCATTCTCCCACCTCAGCCTCCTGAATAGCTGGGACTACAGGCGCCACCACACCCGGCTAATTTTTTGTATTTTTAGTAGAGACAGGGTAGTAGTCTCTACTACTCACAGTAGTGAGGGCCGGGCACGGTGGCTCAAGCCTGTAGTCCCAGCAGTTTGGGAGGCCGAGGCGGGTGGATCACCTGAGGTCAGGAGATCAAGATCAGCCTGGCCAATATGGTGAAACCCTATCTCTACTAAAATACAAAAAAAAATTAGCCAGGTGTGGTGGCACACACGTGTAGTTCTAGCTACTGAGGAGGCTGAGGCAGGAGAATTGCTTGAACCCAGGAGGCGGAGCTTGCAGTGAGCCAAGATAATGCCATAGCACTCCAGCCTGGCATCGTAGCAAGACTCTGTCTCAAAAAAAAAAGAAAAAAAGGTTTTTTAAAATTTTGATGATAAATTGCTTTTTAAAAATTCCTTTGGAAATCTGGATAGAGGATAGGGTGTCCCTAACACATACTGAATATTATCATAGAATTTTATAGCAAGTAGGAAAGTAATTCAGGAGTGTATTACAAGAACAACAAGAGGAACTAATTGACAATTAATTGAAAGGAAAAAAATATATATATATATTTTTTTAAGACGGAGTTTCGCTCTTTTTGCCCAGGCTGGAGTGCAATGACGCGATCTTGGTTCACTGCAACCTCCGCCTCCTGGGTTCAAGCAATTCTCCTGCCTCAGCCTCCCGAGTAGCTGGGATTACAGGCATGCACTACCACCCTAGCTAATTTTGTATTTTTAGTAGAGATGGGGTTTCTCCATGTTGGTCAGGCTAGTCTTGAACTCCTGACCTCAGGTGATCCACCTGCCTCGGCCTCCCAAAGTGCTGGGATTACAGGTGTGAGCCACCACACCCGGCAGGAAAAATATTTTAATGGGTAGGAAATTAAATTTCACATAGTCAACATATAAGAATAAAGGCTTGATAATATATTTGGACTTTTTTCATATGTGTAAATGCACATAAAGCAGATTGCAAAAGGTTATTACACAAAACAAAAGCCAGAGAAAAATCCATACTAACCCCTAAACCTCACTAAATGGGACTGAAAGGAAATCAGAGTTGATTATTCAAGTTAAGGGGTTGATGTCTATAAATGACAAATGGCTATATTAAAGAAGTTATTAACTTTATATAATAGGCCGGGCGCGATGGCTCAAGCCTGTAATCCCAGCACTTTGGGAGGCCGAGACGGGCGGATCACGAGGTCAGGAGATCGAGACCATCCTGGCTAACACGGTGAAACCCTGTCTCTACTAAAAAATACAAAAAACTAGCCGGGCGAGGTGGCGGGTGCCTGTAGTCCCAGCTACTCGGGAGGCTGAGGCAGGAGAATGGCATAAACCCGGGAGACGGAGCTTGCAGTGAGCTGAGATCCGGCCACTGCACTCCAGCCTGGGCGGCAGAGCGAGACTCCGTCTCAAAAAAAAAAAAAAAAAAAACTTTATATAATAAACTATTGCTAGTTATATTTTAATTAATAAAAACTGCTCTTGAGATAAAACTTTTTGATTAATTTCTCCTCTCTCTTTGGAATATTTAGTAGTTAAAAAAACTACATTCAATTGCATCTGAAACTTTTACAACAGTTCGTGCAGAGCATACGAAGTTAACAGCTTATAAATTCTCCTTATCTTAAGAAAGAAAACAGGCATAAAAAACCATGAACCAGTATTGTGGTCACTCCTGCTAAAATATTTCTCCAGTGTACTTTGGGCTATTTATTTCCTTCCCGTAAATATGTTCTACTGTGCTTTAAATAAAAATGAAGATATGAAAGTTGGAGAAGGAATGGATCAGGAATTCTGGTAGGCAGGTGAGGTTGAAATAACAGGGGAGCTCTTGAAGGTAACTTTGGAAGCGGTCTCATCAGCTTGGGTCAGCAGCACATGCAAGAAGGGCAATATGGGGATAAGGAACCTATTCAAGAAGTGTAGCCAAAACGATTCGGAATTCAAGCAGACTTAAGTAAAAGATACAAGGCACCAGCAGTAAGCAGGATCTTCACACCTGGGAATTTTTACATGCCTAGGGAAAGGACTGAATTCTCCAACCTGGCCTGAGTTTGCCATGGAGGTCAGTGGAGTATCTGGCTGAAAGGAAGAGAGTCGCAGCTTCTGATGTAAACTAATCCTGACAAGATGTTGAGGACTGGGTACCTGATAGAGTTTCTAAAATGTTGAAGCCATGTGTATTCTTCCGAGGGTTCTCTAACTATACTGGAAAATACAGGATGAGTTGAAGAAAGCATTTTACCTGAATCTAGGGAAAATCAGTGTTACCAAGTGGCACTAATGTTCAGCAGATCAGTTAGAATGGTTTGGTTGTAAATAATTAATAAAATCTACTCACACTATGAATAATAAAAAAAAAATGAGGAAATTTACTGTCATACAACAAGGAAGCTCAGAGATAGGACAGAGTTGACTGATGCAGTTGTATTACAATGTCATGAAGGATCCAGGATTCATCCATCCCTTTACCCTATCCTATTCTTGGTAACAGCTTTATCCTCAGGCAGTAGCAAGATAACTGCAGAAATTATTTTAACTCAGCCATGCCAGTATGCAGAGGAAGAAGAGCACTCTTAGGAGTAAGAAAGTATTTCTTCTTTTTTCTTTTTTTTTGAGTCAGAGTTTCGTTCTTGTTGCCCAGGCTGGAGTGCACTGGTACAATCTTGGCCCACCGTAACCTCCACCTCCTGGATTCAAGCAATTCTCCTGCTTCAGCCTCCCGAGTAGCTGGGATTACAGGCATGTGCCACCACGCCCGGCTAATTTTGTAGTTTTAGTAGAGACGGGGTTTCCCCATGTTAATCAGGCTGGTGTCAAACTCCTGACCTCAAGTGATCCACCCGCCTCGGCCTCCTAAAGTGCTGGGATTACAGGCGTGAGCCACTGCGCCCGACCACAAGAAAGTATTTCTAAGAATACTGCACAGTTGGCCACACTGCTACTCTAAAACCAATTACTGCCAAGGGGATGATAGAATAACCAGAATTGGATTAGACTAGTTATCTGAGGTGGAATAAATGACAGGGAGTCAACTACTTATACTCAATAAAACTGGCCGGGCGTGGTGGCTCACACCTGTAATGCCAGCACTTTGGGAGGCTAAGGTGGGTGGATCACTTGAGGTCAGGAGTTCAAGACCAGCCTGACCAATGTGGTGAAACTCTGTCTCTAATAAAAATACAAAAATTAGCCAGGTGTGGTAGCACATGCCTGTAATCCCAGCTGCTTGGGAGGCTGAGGCAGGAGAATTGCATGAACCCGGGAGATGGAGGTTGCAGTGAGCCAAGATCGCGCCACTGTATCCAGCCTGGGTGACAAAGCAAGACTCCATCTCAAAAAAAAAAAAATTGAATTTTACTTTTGTTGGGATTTCCTTAAATTTCCCTTAAATTGTCTATAACTTATTAATTATTGACTGATATTACTAGAGATGTCAGTCAATATTCTTTGCTCATCTGTCTTGGTAAAGAACTCTATTCTTGGCCGGGCATGGTGGCTCACGCCTATAATCCCGCACTTTGGGAGGCCGAAGCGGAAGGATCAAGTGAGCCCAGGAGTTTGAGACTGGCCTAGGCGACATGTTGAGACTCCTCCTCTACCAAAAAAAGGAAAAGAAAATTAGCTGAGCATGGTGGCATGTGCTTGTAGTCCAAGCTGCTCAGGAGGCTGAGGTGGGAGGATCACTTGAGCCCGGGAAGTCAAGGTTGCAGTGAGCTGTGTTCCCTCCACTGCACTCCAGTCTGGGCAACAGAGTGAGACCCGTCTCTAAAAAAAACCTCTATTTTTTTCCCCTCCAAGCTCTGAAGTCCTAAGATGCTACTGTCTATAACCTAAAAGGAAACAGATTTCTGAGTCTTTGGCTTGTAAACTAAATTTATAAAGTGATAAAAAACTATCTGGGAGATAAATAAATGAACATGAACTATGGCATACACAGATGAAACAGTCTAGTCACATGTAATCTGGCATGATTAAGATTCAGAATTAATTATTTAAATACTTACTTGTACTTAAGGGGCAGAGGGTGTCAGAGGGGGCATTGTGACAAAGTTAAGTTTGTAAAACAATTTTACATTGTTAAATTTTCAAAGTTAATCTTTTAAAGTTGTAGTTAAATTATGACATTTGAATTTATAATAAAGACTGCAAACAGGACCAGCCCGGCACAGTGGCTCACGCCTATAGTCCCAGTACTTTGGGAGGCCGAGGAGGGTGGATCACCTGAGGTCAGGAGTTCGAGACCAGCCTACCAAAAGGATGAAATCCCATCTCCACTAAAAATACAAAAGTTAGCCAGGCGTGGTGGTAGATGCCTGTAATCCCAGCTACTCGGGAGGCTGAGGCAGGAGAATCTATTGAGCCTGGGAGGCGGATGTTGCAGTGAGCCGAGATCATGCCATTGCACTCCAGCCTGGGTGATAGAGTGAGACTCCATCTCAAAAATATATAGATAATAAGAAAAAGACTACAGAACCAAGAAATTAAGGGGTGATGAGTAGTTGTTCATTGAGAGATTACAAATGGTATCTTTCAGGTGAAGTCACAGTGTCCATCCGTTGGCATGCCTACCTTTCACTCTGGAAGGAAGTCAAGAAGTTAAAGAAGTTTGAGTCCTACCAGAGATCACTATTTCCAGGCACCTAAACTCACTAGCGAATTTGTGTCTTTACTTGGGCAGGCCAAGCCAAAGGCCAAGCTAAAGTGTTGACAGAGCTATGAACTATTAAACAGTGCAAAATTCCTGAATCAAAGCACCAAAAATACTTTTGTAAGGGAGTTTATTTTTTCACAAACTCTGAGTGTACAAATTCTAAAGTGAAAGAAACAAAAAAATACAAGGACCTGCCAGGTTCTGTGGCTCACACCTATAATCCCAGCACTTTAGGAGGCTAAGGCAGGCCGATTGCCTGAGGTCAGGAGTTTGAGACCAGCCTGGCTAGCATGGTGAAACTCCATCTCTACTAAAAACACAAAAATTAGCCAGGTATGGTGGCGCACACCTGTAGTCCCAGCTACTCGGGAGGCTGAGGCAGGAGAATTGCTTGAATCTGGAAGGTGGAGGTTGCAGCCTGGGTGACAGAGCCAGACCCTGTCTCAAAAAAATGAAAACAATAAAAGGGATATAATTGATGAATATGCAGAGATAAACTGATCCCTGATAGTCTTCAGGGAAATGCAAATCACATTTCACCCATTTTACATTTTATCCACTAGAATGGCTATAACAAAAAAGTCAGATAATAAATGCTGGTGAGAATATGGAGAAATCAGAACACTTATACACTGCTATTGGGAATGTAAAATGGTGCAGCCACTTTGTTTATTTTAGTTAATTTATTTTTGTTATAGAGGCGGGGTTTCACCATGTTGGCAAGGCTGGTCTAAAACTCCTGACCTTAAGTGATCCACCCGCCTCAGCCCATGATGCAGCCACTTTACAAAACAGACTGATGGTTTCCCAAAATGTTAAACATAAAATTTCCATATGACCTAGCAATTCCACTCCTGGATATATGTATCCTAAAGAATTGAAAATAAGGCGAGGTACAGTGGCTCATGCCTGTAATCCCAGCACATTGGGAGGCCAAGGCAGGGGATCTCTGGAGGCCAAGGCAGGGGATCGCTTGAGCCCAGGAGTTCAAGACCAGCCTGGGCAACATGGTGAAATCGTGTCTCTACAAAAAGAACAAAAATTAGCTGGGCATGTTAGCACATGCCTATAGTCCCAGCTACTCGGGAGGTTGAGGTGAAAGGATCACTGAGTCAGGGGAAGTCAAGGCTACAGTGAGCCATGATAGTGCCACCGCACTCCAGCCTGGGCAACACAGTGAGTGAGAGCCTGTCTCAAAGAAAAAAAAGAAAAAGGAAAGGAAAAAAAGAAAATAAGTATTCATACAAAAACTTGTTCACAAATATTCATAGCAGCACTATTTGAAATAGGCAAAAGATGGAAATAACTGAAATGTCCGTCTTAGTATGACAGAGTTTTGTTCTTGTTGCTCAGGCTGGAGTGCAATGGCGCTATCTTGGCTCACTGCAACGTCCGCCTCCTGGGTTCAAGCTATTCTGCCTCAGCCTCCCAAGTAGCTGGGACTACAGGTACGTGCCACCATGCCCAGCTAATTTTGTATTTTTAGTAGAGACAGGGCTTCTCCATGTTGGTCAGGCTGGTCTGAAACTTCTGACCTCAAGTGATCCGCCTGCCTCGGCCTCCCAAAGTGCTGGGATTACAAGCATGAGCCACCACGCCTGGCCAGATCGATCGATCGATCGATCGATCGATCTATCTATCTATCTATCTATCTATCTATCTATCTATCTTATCTATCTATCTTATCTATCTATCTATCTATCTATCTATCTATCTATCTATCTATCTATCTTTTTTTAGGAGACACAGTCTTGCTCTGTCACCCAGGCTGGAGTGCGGTGGCATGATCGTGGCTCACTGCAGCCTCAACCTCCCAGGCTCAAGCGATTCTCCCACCTCAGCCTCCCCCAAGTAGCTGGTACTACAGGCACGAGCCATCGTACCTGGCTAATTTTTGTATTTTTCATAGAGACAGGGTCTCCCTATGTTGCCCTGCTGGTACCTAACTCCTGGGATTTAGTGATACTGCTACCTTGGCCTCCCAAATTAGTGGATTACAGGCATGAGCCACCATGCCCAGCCCCATTTGTATATCTTGTTTGGAGAAATGTCTACTCAGAGACTTTGCCCATTTTAAAATTCGATTTTCTGTCTTTTATTATTGAGTTGACAGAGTTTTTTTTATGTATTCTAGAGATAAGTCCCTTATCAGATACGTGATTGCAAATATTTTCTCCCATCCCGTGGGTTGTCTTTTCCCTTTGCCCATAGTATAATTTGAAGCAGAAAAGCTTTTAATTTTGAAGAAGTCTAATTTACCTATTTTTTCCTCTTTTGTTGTGTGTGCTTTTAGCATCACGTCTAAGAATCTATTGCCACTTTTTTCTTTTCATTTTTTTTCTTTTTTTGGAAATGGAGTCTCCCTCTGTCACCCAGGCTGGAGTGCAGTGGTGCAATCTTGGCTCACTGCAACCTCCACCTCCCTGGTTCAAGTGATTCTCCTGCCTCAGGCAGCTGGTACTACAGGTGCCTGCCACCACACCCAGCTAATTTTTGTATTTTTTTTGGTAGAGACGAGGTTTTGCCATGTTGGCCAGGCTGGAAAAAAAGAGCATTCTTCTGCAGGTGGCTATCAATTTGTCCCAGCACCATTTGCTGAAAAGGCTAGTCTTTCTCATTAGATTGTCGTGGCACCTTTGTCAAAAATCAGTTGGCCGGGTGCAGTAGCTCACGCCTGTAATCCCAGCACTTTGGGAAGTCGAGGCAGGTGGATTATGAGGTCAGGAGTTCGAGACCAGTCTGACCAACATGGTGAAACCCCGTTTCTACTAAAACACAAAAAATTAGCCCGGCATGGTGGCACACACCTGTAATCCCAGCTACTCAGGAGGCTGAGGCAGGAGAATTGCTTGAACCTGGGAGGCAGAGGTTGCAGTAAGCTGATATTGTGCCACTGCACTCTAGCCTGGGTGACAGAGGGAGACTCCATCTCAAAAAAAAAAAAAAAAAAAAAATCAGTTGATCACATACACATGGGTTTATTTCTGTTTATCTATATATTTTGCACTTCATTTATTAAACTTATTCCTAAGTTTCTTATTCTTTTTTATGCTATTGTAAATAGAATTATTATTATTATTTTTTTTTGAGACGGAGTCTCACTCTGTGGCCCAGGCTGGAGTGCAGTGGCCGGATCTCAGCTCACTGCAAGGTCCGCCTCCCGGGTCTACGCCATTCTCCTGCCTCAGCCTCCCAAGTAGCTGAGACTACAGGCGCCCGCCACCTCGCCTGGCTAGTTATTTTTATTTTTTATTTTTTTGTATTTTTTTGGTAGAGACGGGGTTTCACCGTGTTAGCCAGGCTGGTCAAGATCTGCTGACCTCGTGATCCGCCCGTCTCGGCCTCCCAAAGTGCTGGGATTACAGGCATGTGCTACTGTGTTCAGTCCCAATTATTTATTTTATTTTACTTTTTTGAGACAAGCTCACCAAGTCACCCAGGCTGCAGTGCAGTTGTGTGATCATGGCTCACTGCAGCCTCAAACTCCCCGGCTCAAGCTATCCTCCCACCTCAGCCTCCCAAGTAGCAGGGCTACAGGTGCACACCACCGAGGCTGGCCAGTTTTTTTTTTGTTTTTTTTTTAATCTTTGAGACGGAGTTTCACTGTCTTCCATGCTGGGGTGCAATGGCGCTATCTCGGCTCACTGCAACCTCCGCCCCCAGGGGTTCAGGAGTTTCTCCTGCCTCAGAGTCCTGAGTAGCTGGAATTACAGGTATGCACCACCATGCCTGGCTAATTTTTGTATTTTCACAAAAGTACAAATCAGCTAAAAATACAAAAAAAATTACCTGGGTGTGGTGGCGGGCACCTGTAGTCCCAGCTACTCGGGAGGCTGAGGCAGGAAAATGGCATGAACCTGGGAGGCGGAGCTTGCAGTGAACTGAGATGGTACCACTGCACTCCAGCCTGGCAACAGAGCAAGACTCCATCTCAAAAAAAAAAAAAAAAAAAAAAAAAAAAAAAAAAAAGAAAAGAAAAGATTAATCTTTGGCCAGGCACGGTGGCTCACTCCTGTAATCCCAGCACTTGGGGACTACCAAGGCAGGCACATCACCTGAGGTCAGGAGTTCAAGACCATCCTGGCAAACATGGAGAAACCCTGGTCTTTACCAAAAATACAAAAATTAGCTGAGCATGGTGGTGGGTGCCTGTAATCCCAGCTACTCAAGAGACTGAGTCAGGAGAATCACTTGAACCCAGGAGGAGGCTGCAGTGAGCCATGATCACACCATTGCACTCCAGCCTGGGCAACAAAGTGAGACTCCATCTCAAAAAAAAAAAAAAAAGAGTTAATCTTTGAGGTCAAATTCGGGTTTGAATTCTAGCTCCACACTTTTAACTGTGTGATTCCAGCCAAGTCACTAAACCATTGAGTCTTCTTTCCTCATTTAATAATCCTACCCTGCAGCAGTGTCCTGAGGACTAAAAGAGATTAAATGAGATCATGTAAATAATTCTACTACTGAAACCACTTTTGCAAAATTATGACTGAGACAGTGAAAGAGATCTAACTTAACTGACTCCATCTTGCTTCTAACCTCCAAGTTGTCCTTGTTCATTCCTGAGCTTAGGTTGAACTAACTTTGGAAGAAACTTTGTTTGTAGTTTATAGTTTAAAACAAAGACAGATGCCGGGCATGGAGGCTCACCCCTGTAATCCCAGCACTTTGGGAGGCTGAGGTGGGTAGATTATGAGGTCAGTAGATCCAGACCGTCCTGGCCAACATGGTAAAACCTCGTCTCCACTAAAAATAAAAAATAGCTGGGAATGGTGACGTGCGCCTGTAATCCCAGCTACTCAGGAGGTTGAGGTAGCAGAATCGCTTGAACCAGGGAGTCAGAGGTTGCGGTAAGCTGAGATCACGCCACTGCACTCCAGCCTGGGCAACAAAGCAAGACTTAAAAACAACAACAACAACAACAAACAAAGACAGTAACAGCCCTTTCCCAAAGCACTTCTCCTTCTTGCCTGGATTGCCTTTGTAGGACTAACATTAACCACAAGATTAGAAATTACGGTTTAGGATTCATGCAGCCGGAGACTACAAGATTCTGACCCTCCCTAAACTGCTCCTAAAATCAGTGCTTGAGATACTTTGAAGACGCTGCACTTTATGGATCAGCTGGCACTACCCAGATGGATAAACTGGCTCATCTGATCTTGTGGCCTCCACCCAGGAACAGACTCAGAGACAGAAGACAGCTTCGACTCCCTATGATTTCATCTCTGACCAATCAGAACTCCCAGCTCACTGGATTCCCCCTACCCACCAAGTTGTCCTTAAAGACTCTGCTTCCTGAACGCTCAAATGCTCGGGGACACTGATTTGAGTAATAATAAAACCCCGGTCTGACACTGATTTGAGTAATAATAAAACCCGGTCTCTCACACAGTCGGCTCTGTGTGAATTACTCTTTCTCTATTGCAGTTCTCCTGTCTTGAATCAGCTCTGTCTAGGCAGCGGTCAAGGTGAAACCCATTAGGCGGTTATACTAGTAGGTCAGGATTTCCACAATGTTTTCTTTCCCATTGCCATTGTGAACCCCAAGTATGTGAGACAGGTCTCAGTCAATTTAGGAAGTTTATTTTGTCCAAGTTAAGGACATGCGCCCTTGACACAGTCTCAGGAAGTCCTAACAACATGTGCCCAAGGTGGTTGGGGCACAGCTTGCTTTCATGCATTTTAGGGAGACATGCGAGATCAATCACTATGTGTAAGACGGCCATTGATTCTGTCTGGAAAGGTGGGACAACTTGAAGCGGGGAGGAGGCTTCCAGGTCATAGGTGTTAAGAGACAAATGGTTGCACTCTTTTGAGTTTCTGGTTAGCCTTTCCGAAGGAGGCAATCAGATATGCATTTATCTCAGTGAGCAAGGGGATGACTTTGAGTTCTGTCTGTCCTTTGTCCACAAGGATATTCCTTGTGAGGGTGGTATGTAGCTTTTTAATCTTAGTAGCTATACATATTTGTAAGGAATAGAATGAAAGGCAGGCGCTGGGTGGGGTGGCTCATGCCTGTAATCCTAACACAGGAGGCTGAGGTGGGTGGATCACCTGAGGTCAGGAGTTCGAGACCAGCCTGGCCAACATGGAGAACTCTTGTCCTACTAAAAATACAAAAACTGACTAGGTGTGGTGGCATGTGCCTATAGTCCCACCTGCTTGGGAGGCTGAGGCAGGAGGATCCCTTGAACCCAGGAGGCGGATGTTGCAGTGAGCAGAGATTGCACCACTGTACTCCAGCCTGGGCGACAGAGCAAGACTCTCAAAAATTTTAAAAAATGAAAATAAAAAGAATGAAAGTCCGGTTTTTAAGTAGTTCCCAGCTTTGACTTAGTGATTTTGGGGTCCCAAGATTTATTCTATTTTCCTATCACACTATATTATAACGAAAGCTTCTACCTGTTTTCTCATTATTTTATTGTAACTACCAGAGGCTTAAATTACTTAAACTACTCATTTTAGCAATTATTGGGAAGGAAAAATGCACAAGCAGGAATAGGAATAGAAAAATGAGGTATGGTATTTTCAAGAAAAAGACAAATTTGGCATGAGATCATTTTCAAGGTATTCAGAAAAATTAGTTGATATACCACCCTGGATGCTGGTGTATGCTCAAAGCCTGCAATGATAGCAATTTTTAAAAAAATCACTGAAGGGCCGGGCGCGGTGGCTCAAGCCTGTAATCCCAGCACTTTGGGAGGCTGAGATGGGCGGATCACAAGGTCAAGAGATCGAGACCATCCTGGCTAACACGGTGAAACCCCGTCTCTACTAAAAAAAATACAAAAAACTAGCCGGGCGAGGTGGCAGGCGCCTGTAGTCCCAGCTACTCGGGAGGCTGAGGCAGGAGAATGGCGTGAACCCGGGAGGCGGAGCTTGCAGTGAGCCCAGATCGCGCCACTGCCCTCCAGCCTGGGCGACAGAGCGAGGACTCTGTCTCAAAAAATAAAAAAATAAAAAAATAAAATAAAATAAAAATAAAAAAATTGAAAAATCACTGAAAAGGCCAGGTGCAGTGGCTCACACCTATAATACCAGCCCTTTGGGGGGCCAAGGCAAGCAGATCACCTGAGGTCAGAAGTTAAAGACCAGCCTGGCCATCATGGTAAAACCCTGTCTCTAATAAAAATACAAAAAGGCTGGGTGCGATAGCTCACGCCTGTAATCCCAGCACTTTGGGAGGCCAAGGTGGGTGGCTCACGAGGTCAGGAGATGGAGACCATCCTGGCCAACATGGGGAAATCTCGTTTCTACTAAAAATACAAAAAATTAGCTGGGTGTGGTGGCATGTGCCTGTAATCCCAGCTACTCAGGAGGCCGAGGCAGGAGAACCCCTTGAACCAGGGAGTCAGAGGTTGCAGTGAGCTGAGATCATGCCACTGCACTCTAGCCTGGCGATAGAGCGAGACTCCATCTAAAAAAAAAAAATTTGCTGGGCGTGGTGGCATGCACCTGTAGTCCCAGCTACTGGGGAAGCTGAGGTAGGAGAATCACCTGAGCCCAGAGGCAGAGGTTACAGTGAGCCGAGACTGCGCCACTGCACTCCAGCCTAAGCAGCAGAGTAAAACTCTGTCTCAAAAAGTAAATAAATAAAAATAAAAATAACCGAAAAAAAAATCACCATTCTATGTATTTTTTATTTTACTGAGAGAATGCCGATAATCCTTTGAGGTGGGTAGGACAGCCATTATTACCTCCATTTTACAGGGACTTAAAACACAGAGGGATTGAGTGACTTGTCTGTGATTATAAAACTATTTGATGAGGAAGCTGGAATTGAAGTCATGTCAATTAATTACAAATTACATAGTCTTGGAGCTTTTGATAATATCTCAAAATAAAGGTCATAAGGGTCATTATGCACTTATAAATTAGATATTTATTTATTCAATAGTGAATAATACAATAGTATTATTTAGCTATTGAATAAATAAATATTGGATTACAAACAAAAATTTTTTGTTGTTGAGATGGAGTCTTCGTCTATTGCCCAGGCTGGTGTGCAGTGATGTGATCTCCGCTCACTGCAACCTCTACCTCCCAGGTTCAAGGAATTCTCGTGCCTCAACCTCCTGAATAGCTGGGACTATAGGCGCTCGCCACCACACCTGGATAATTTTTGTATATATATATATATTTTTTTTTTTTTTTCAGTAGACTCAGGTTTTCACTGTGTTGGTGAGGCTGGTCTCAAACTCCTGACCTCAAGTCATCTACCCACCTTGGCCTCCCAAACTGCTGGGATTACAGGTGTGACCCCCACTTCCAGCCAGTGAAAATCTTATTACAGTGAATACCATTGCATATATACAATGAATGCCATTTGCATAGGAAAGGAAGCAAAGAGGATCTCCATGCTATTTAAGATGAACTTCCTATTTCCAATACAGATTTTGGGAACAGAGGGTAGGAAGCATATGTATGGATATTTATTCTGATCAAAATTTAGCAGCCTGGGCGACATGGTGAAACCTGGTCTCTACAAAACAATACAAAAAATTAGCCAGGCTTATGGTGGTGCATGCCTGTAGTCCCAGCTACCCAGGAGCCTGAGGAAGGAGGATCTCTTGAACCTGGGAGGAAGAGGTTACTGTGAGGATCACCTGTGAGCCCAGAAGGTCGAGGCTGCAGTGAGCCATGATGCCACCACTGCACTCCAGCCTGGGTGACAGACCAAGACTCTGTCTCAAAAAAAGTAAAACAAAATAAAAGTTTAAACCAAATGAGTGAATCTTTTGAAAGCTTTGTAATTTGCCAGGCACTGTGGCTCATGCCTGTTATCCCAGCACTTTGGGAGGCCAAGGCGGGTGGATCACCTGAGGTCAGGAGTTCGAGACCAGCCTAACATGCAGAAACCGCCGTCTCTACTAAAAACACAAAATTAGCCGGGCATGGTGGCTCACGCCTGTAATCCCAGCTACTCGGGAGGCTGAGGCAGGAGAATCGCTTGAACTCAGGAGGCGGAAGTTACTGAAAGCCGAGATCATGCCATTGCACTCCAGCCTGGGCAACAAGAGTGAAACTCCACCTCAAAAAAAAAAAAAAAAGAAAGCTTTGTAATTTGACTTGACATGGACTTCATGGTAGTGTGTACAGAACATTGCTGTTTTAGTAAACCACGTGAAGGTATCACTGGATATGGGAGTGTGTACGTAAACAGACACACATTATTCAATATCCTTAGATTCCAGACCACAAGATCCCTGAGGATAGAGCCTGATCTCTCTCACATGCACATCACAGTACCTAGCACTAATGAATGAATACATAAATGAGTGAGTGAATAAATTCATTTTCTTTAAAATTATCCTTCTCCAACTCATCTTGTCAAAAGTACCTTTCTCTACTTCTGACCCTTTGGGCCGCTATTCTGTCCTTAGTCAAAAAATATTTCCACTCCAGGATGAGACTGAATTCCCTCCAGAAACAAAATCCATTCTTCCCTTTAATCTAGGGGAAGATAAGTGACAGATTCGAAGTGACTCTCACAGTCATTTGGCCCCTGACTATGTTGGGGTCTTCTGGACTGCTCACATATATTTGCTCATTACCATTTCCATTATCTTACTCAGTTTGCGTGTGTGTGTGTGTGTGTGTGTGTGTGTGTGTGTGTGTTTTCAGACAGGGTCTTGCTCTGTAACCAGGCTGGAGTACAGTGGCGTGATCTTAGCTCACTGCAACCTCTGCCTCCTGGGTTCAAGCAATTCTCGTGCCTCAGCCTCCCGAGTAGCTGGGATTACAGGCACGCGCCACCACACCCAGCTCATTTTTGTATTTTTAGTAGAGACGGGGTTTTACCATGTTGGTCAAGCTGGTCTTGATCTCCTGACCTCGTGATTCACCCGCCTCAGCCTCCCAAAGTGCTGGAATGTATCTTACTCAGTTTTTATAGCCCAAGCTTCTGATCGAAATCAGCACATTCAAGGTTCTTACTGCTTGTTCTATTTTCAAGCCTTTAATTTCTGCATGTCGATAAAAAGAGTCAAACTCTGCAAAATATTTAAAGAGATTTATTCTGAGCCAAGTATGAGTGACCATGGGCCATGACACAGCCCTGGAGATCCTGAGAACCTGTGCCCAACGCAGTCAGGCTACAGCTTGGTTTTATACATTTTAGGGGGACACAGGACATCAATCAATACATGTAAGATGTACAGCCCAGGCGCGGTGGCTCACGCCTGTAATCCCAGCACTTTGGGAGGCTGAAGTGGGCAGATCACCTGAGGTCAGGAGTTCAAGACCAGCCTGGCCAACATGGCAAAACTCCGTCTCTACTAAAAATACAAAAAACTTATCTGGGCATGGTGGCGCATGCCTGTAGTTCCAGATACTTGGGAGCCTGAGGCATGAGAATCACTTAAACCCGGGCGGCGGAGGTTGCAGTAGGCAGAGGTTGCAGTAAGCCAAGATCGTGGCACTGCACTCCAGCCTGGGCAACAGAGCGAGACACTGTCTCAATAAAATAAAAGAAAAAGAAAAAAATTCACTCCATACAATTGTTATTGATCTGTTGTAAATGGATTGTTAATCAGCAACTACTGGAAATAAGTTGCCTTTTTTGGTAAAAGGGTAAGGGTAAGAAGAATGGGAAAAAAAATGAAAGGAAGCAACTTTTTTTGAGCATCTACTTTGTGCCAGATATTTTACTATGCATTTAATTTTCACAAAAACCTTATAAGTAAGGGAGACAATATAATAATTGTTCCTAAATATCGGTTCTTCCCTTCTCGGAAAGTAACAGAATTTTTGGTGGGCACATGGTTCTTCTGCTAAGTTCTATGATTACGTTTATCAGCCTATCTCATAGCTAGGGACACAGGGAAGTGACATGAACAGAATGGATGTGTATAACTTGTGGATGGTATTGTGTAAGGAAAGGAATGTGCCCTCCTCTTTGCTTCTCCCTCTCCCTGTTGAACTAAATGTCAACTTTTCTTTCTATTTTTTTAGAGACAAGTCAACCAGGCTGGAGTGCAGTGGTAAAATCACAGCTCCCTCCAGCCTTGAACTCTGGGGCTCAGGCGATCCTCTTGCTTTGGCTTCCCAATGTGCTAGAATTGCAGGTATGGGCCACTCCACACCCAGCCTAAATGTTGACTTTTCATTCCAGACCACATGGATGAGAGCACAGCATGAACAGCAGAGTAATAAGACTGATGAAATCACTGTCACCTAGGTAACTAACACTATGGTGCCTACACATCAGCCTTGGGCAGCATCCACTTGGACTGTCACATAAGTGAGAAATAACTTCTACCTTGTTTTTTTTTTTTCTGAGCCAGAGTCTTGCCCTGTCACCCAGGCTGGTGTGCAATGGCACGATCTCGGCTCACTGCAACCTCCACCTCCCAGGTTCAAAAGATTCTCTTGCCTCAGCCTCCCGAGTAGCTGGGACTACAGGTGCCCACCACCACGCCCAGGCAATTTTTGTATTTTCAGTAGAGATGGGGTTTCACCACATTGGCCAGGCTGGTCTCAAATTCCTGACCTCATGATCTGCCTGCCTCGGCCTCCCAAAGTGCTGGGATAACAGGCGTGAGCCACCGTACCTGGCCAACTTCTACTTTGTTGATGCCACTGTTATTTAAGTCTCTGTTACAGCTTCTGAACCAAGTTGTTGTGTAATTCCCCGTGCAATCTATGTGAGTGGCTCTCCTGGAGTTGTCCAACATGGCAGCCTTGACCTGAACTAATATGGCAATGAGAAAACAAGTTCAGAAAGATTAAAAATTTTTCTGAAGTCAAACTGCTACGTGATAATAGCAAAGACATGGAATCAACCTCAATGCCCATCAATGGCAGACTGGATAAGGAAAATGTAGTATATACACACCATGGACTACTATGCAGCCATACAAAAAGAACAAGAAAATGTCTTTTGCAGGAACATGAATTGAGCTTGAGGCCATTATCCAAAGCAAACTAATACAGGAACAGAAAACCAAATACCACGTTCTCACTTATAAAGTGTATAAGTGGGAGCTAAATAATGAGAACACATGGGCACAAAGAGGAGAACACAGACACTGAGGCCTGCTTGAGAATGGAGGGTAGAAGGAAGGAGAGGATCAGAAAAAATAACTAGTGGGTACTAGGCTTAGTACCTGGGTGATAAAATAATCTATACAACAAACCCCCATGACATGGGTTTACCTATATAACAAACCTGCCCATGTACCCCTGAACCTAAAGTAAATGTTTAAAAACAAAAATGACAACAAAAAAAACTACTATGTGATAAGGTGGGATTGAACCTAGACCTACATGATACCAAATAGTTACTGTACAAGATTCTAGATTCTAGCCCTAGATTTTCACTTTGTGAAATGTTGCTGACCAGAAGGAAAGTTCCAGCACTTGTGCTTTTAGAGTATGAGCAAAGTGTTTTTTATTTATTTATTTATTTGTTTATTTATTTATTTATTTATTTATTCTGAGACAGAGTCTCTCTGTCACCCACACAGGAGTGCACTGGTTTCAATTTCCCACGTTAAAACAGCAACAATGGCAGTGTGGATAGTGAACCAAAAGGAGTGCCCCTGCCCTGGACGTGTGCTGCTCTTAGGAACAGCAATGGTATGAAGAAGGAATCCAGTCTGGTTGTACCTCTGGACTTTTATAATGACACGAATATCACCACGTACAGATTTAATCTCAGCTTTTGTTCTCAATTCTCTTGCTTTATATCCTGGAACGAGTTCTTTCTTCCTACCTGGTAATCACAACAAACTCTGCGGGGGAGGCAGGGATGGGAGATGACTCCAACAAGAGCAACACTCGACGTAAAGTTATCACAGGGCTGAGGACAGGGAGATGCTGATATAAATGTCAGTGGGCAGGGAGAGAAAGCTAGATAATAAATCGGATTATTTATTTTAGGGAACAGAGAAAAGAAAAGTTAAAGTTACTGAATGTCTACTACAGTTATGTGCCACATAATGACTTCCAGTCAATACCAGTATCCCATAAGATTATAATACTGTACTTTTTTTTTTTTAATTTTAGATGGAATCTCGCTCTGTCACCCAGGCTGGAGTGCAGTGGCGCAATCTCGGTTCACTGTAACCTCTGCCTCCCAGGTTCCAGTGATTCTCCTGCCTTAGCCTCCCAAGTAGCTGGGATTACAGGTGTCCATCACCATGCCCGGATCATTTTTGTATTTTTAGTAGAGACGGGGTCTCACCACGTTGGCCAGGCTGGTCTCCAACTCCTGACCTCAGGTGACCCACCCGTCTCGGCCTCCCAAAGTGTTGGGATTACAGGTGTGAGCCACCATGCCCAGTCAATGAAACAACATTGACAGCTTACTAGGTTTGATGTATTCTGACATTTTTCTGTTCCATTTTCTTTTTTTTTCAGAGACAGGGTCTCAGGTAGTGGTGCCATTATGGCTCACTGCTGCCTCAACCTCCCGGCCTCAGGCGATCCTCCCACCTAGCTTCCTAAGTAGCTGGGACCACAAATCACCACCACACCTGACTAATTTTTGTATTTTTTGTAGAGACAGGGTTTTGCCATGTTGTCCAGGCTGGTCTCCAACTCCTGAGCTCAAAAGATTCACCCGTTTCAGCCTCCCTAAACGCGGAGGCGTGAACCACCGTGCCTGGCCTATTCCATTTTATTCTATCTGAAAATATTAAATGATGGTTGAGACCCAATAAACTGATTTCACACCCCCTAAATTTTATTCAACACACTTACATTAAAACTGCTTATTGCACCATTTAATGTAACAGGGTCAGGAAAATATTAATAGAAAATTTTTAAAGCTTTTACTACCAAACAGAGTTGAGGATTGAAATACAGACCTCTGACAAATCTTAGGTGTTGGTGCTGCTAAAATAAATTAGATGCAGCTGACTTCATTAAGGCCTCTCCCTGTGGCTTTCACTCTTGGGCAGAGAGAGGAATCAGACCAGGAAGAAGGTAAGTTTGGTTTTTATGCTGCAGTAAGCAGACTGGAGGCCCATTTTATATATATATACACACTTTTTTTTTTTTTTTTGAGACGGAGTTTCACTCTGTCCAGCCCAGACTGGAGTGCAGTGGCGTGATTTCGGCTCACTGCAGCCTCCACCTCCCAGGTTCAAGCGATTCTCGTGCCTCAGCCTCCCAAGTAGCTGGGACTACAGGTGTGCACTACCGGCCAATTTTTGCATTTTTAGTAGAGATGGAGTTTCACCATGTTGTCCAGGCTGGTCTCAAACTCCTGGCCTCAAGTGATCCATCTGCTTCGGCTTCCCAAAGTGCTGGGATCCTCCTACCTCAGCCTTCCGAGTAGCTGGGACTACAGGCATGAGCCATCATGCTGGGCTAATTTTTTTTTATTCTTAGTTGTGATGAGCTCTTGTAATGTTGCCCAGGCTGGTATCAAACTCCTGAGCTCAAGCAAACCTCCTGCCTTGGCCTCTTAAAGCGCTGGGATTACAGGCGTGAGCCACCACACCTGGCCAAATTTACCATCTTAACCATCTTTTTAAAAAAGAGATGGGGTCTCACTATGTTGCCCAGGCTGGAGTCCAACTCCTAGCCTCAAGTGATCCTCCTGCCTCAGCCTTCTGAATACCTGGAACTGCAGGTCCAAGGAACCTGGCAAGGCTACCTAACCTTTTCCAAGAGTACAGTTCAATAGTGTTAAGTACATTCATACTATTATGAAACTAAGACTTTGAATTTATCCTCCAGGCAACTGAGATTTATGGAATTACTGAAAGATTTCAGGACCCTACCAGAGGTTTAGGAAGGTTGTCTTAGGGGGTGGGTGTAGTGGGAGGTAGGTGATGGAGGCCAGCAGGACTGGAAGGGATTGTAAGTTTAAAAGCTTGCAGCGGGCCTTGTAAGTGAGGGTTGGTTTTTGGCTTGGTCACAGGGTTTTCTGCCAGACAGGAAGTTAGAGAAAGGAACTCAACACACCACTGGCTGAGTACCAAGCCTGTATGGGCCAGATGCTTTCCGAGGGCTGCACACTTGAGCTAGCCAGCCACATCTTGCCAAGATGTGCTCTGTTAACCCCTACAGTTAAAAAAAATGAGGAAGGGAGAGGTCGGATTAGTTGCAAAATTGGAAAAATTTGGAGATTTCACTGTTTTTTTTTTTTTGACGTACTTTCACTCTTGTTGCCCAGGCAATGGCGTGATCTCAGCTCACTGCAACCTCCGCCTCCCGAGCTCAGATTCTTGTGCCTCAGCCTCCCGAGTAGCTGGGATTACAGGCACCCACTACCACGCCGGCTAACTTTTTGTATTTTTAGTAGAGATGGGGTTTCACCATGTTGGCCAGGCTGGTCTCAAACTCCTGAACTCAGGCGATCCACCCACCTCAGCCTCCCAAAGTGCTTGGATTACATGCGTGAGTCACCGCGCCCAGCCAACGCCCTGCTAATTTTATAATTTTCTTGCAGAGACGGGGTCTGGCTGTGTGGCCCAGGCTAGTCTCCAATTCCTGACTTCAACTGATTCCCCTGCCTCAGCCTCTCAAAGTGCTGGGATTACAGGTGTGAGCCACCGAGTTCGGTCTCACTCCACTTTTAACAAACCTTTTAATCAATATATAACAGACATATAGAAAAGGACACAAATAAGCGTAGAGCTCAGTGAATGTTCACAAAGCAACAACACCTGAGATGAACCAGCACCCACATGAACAAGCAGAACGTTGTTAGCATCTCTGGAGTGATGCTCATTTAACCCTGCGAAACCTCATGAAGCCGACCGTTTTATCACCCCCATTTTACGCATCAGGAGACAAGCGTGGAGAGGTCGGTCTCAAGCAAAGCCCTGTTGAAACCGACATTTGAATCAGATCCGCTGACTGACTCCAAAGCAAATGCTCTCGAGAAGAAGCCGGTTTCGGGGTTAGACGGTGAGTTCAGCTTTGAACGATGTTGAGTGGGCGTCTCGTTTTATCTCGTTTTACAGAAACTTACTTCCAGACGTCACAGCCACAGAAACCACAGGTAACCAGACGCCTGCACGTCAGGCCACCAACGCCTTGGTCTACACAGCGCAGCTTCCAGTGAGCCCGCGGCATGCCGCGCGACCTCCCCACACACGAAGGCGCTGTCGCAACGACAGTAGCAGGAGTGGCGCTCTCTACTGTCGCGGAATTCTTGAGGCCGGAAGAATAAGAGGGCAAAGGTCACGTAGACGGCGCGCCCCGCCCCGTAGGCCTAAGTTCTCGCGCGACTTCCACTTCCGCCCTTTCGGCTCTCCGATCAGCACCATGGCGGTTGGCAAGAACAAGCGCCTTACGAAAGGCGGCAAAAAGGGAGCCAAGAAGAAAGTGTAAGTGGCGACTGTCGTGGCGTCCTGCTTTTTGGATGTCTGCTGGAATCGGCGGGCTGGTCCTAGATCGCGGCGTAGCCCGGATGGCGAGGATTCCAGTCGGATTGTGCGGGCCGTGGCGGGTTGGTGCACCCAGGAACGCGGCCTGGCGGGTCTGGGTGTTGAGTAGCGGCAGGTCGGCTGCTTTTCCCAGGCCTTCTAGTCCTTGCGCACTTCACATTTGAGCCGGCTTGCGGCCGCCACTCGGCTGGAATGTTTGTTTTGTGGGCTCACGTGCTGCCTCAATTCCGCGGGTGTTTGATGGCACTGTGACAGCAGGAGTTGAGGAAAGCACCCTCCTATCCATTGAGGACATGTCAATCCTGCCTTTGCTTGGTCCCGCTGGAATCTGCGAGCTCCTACTAAGCTTTGAGGCCATGCAGGGTCTTAGTTACCAGTACATGCCATTACGTACCAGCAAAGTTAACGAGATTGCATGATACTCGTACCTGTGTAGTGGAGGGACCGATGGATGTTACTCGTGTCTGTGTAGTGAAAGGACCGATGAGGGTGGGAAGTGGACATAACCTTTCGAAGTCTGATGCATGCAGTGAAACATAGAGTGGGAAGAGCTAGATTTATGTTTGTGCCCCTCACCTCACTGTGAGATACACTTTAGTATTAAATTGCCGGTTAGCTTTTTAAAATATTGATGGGAAATAACATTAACAGTGATATTAGAGTGAAGAAAGCACAGAATAAACACAGTAAGAATGATCTGCAATGGAACTTAAGCATTTTCTTAAAATCCAGGGTTGATCCATTTTCTAAGAAAGATTGGTATGATGTGAAAGCACCTGCTATGTTCAATATAAGAAATATTGGAAAGACGCTCGTCACCAGGACCCAAGGAACCAGTAAGTAGCTTATTCTTGCTTTGTATTTTCCTTAAGTTGGCGCTTGTATATTGTAGCAGGCATCTTGGTCTGTTGTTGGTCCTGTGGTGGGAGACTTTAAGGGAATGTCAGCTCTCGGTTGCAGCCTTGGCACCTGTGGTGCTTGTTTTTAGTACAGCACTTGGAGAAGCAAGATGGTGCTTTTTGAATTAAGAAAATGTGCCATAGGTAGTTCTGAGCTTCTAATAAGTACTGTCAATAAGTCACTGGTGTCTGGATAAATTTGACAACAAAAGTTAAAGTCTTTACAATTTACCATTAACTTAATTTCTACCCTCAGTTTACAGGCTTGACTTTCCTTATATGGTTCCTAAATGTTAAGACACTTGTTTTTTCTTTTGTAGAAATTGCTTCTGATGGTCTCAAGGGTCGTGTGTTTGAAGTGAGTCTTGCTGATTTGCAGAATGATGAAGTTGCATTTAGAAAATTCAAGCTGATTACTGAAGATGTTCAGGGCAAAAACTGCCTGACTAACTTCCATGGCATGGATCTTACCCGGGACAAAATGTGTTCCATGGTCAAAAAGTGGCAGGTGAGACCCAGAGTTCCTTAGAGTTTGTTGTGCTACGGGTGTTTGACCAAGGATAGCATGGTTTGATATGACAAGAAGGAGTAAGTTCATTTTATTTATTTATTGATTGAGACCAGTGAAATGTCCACAAAGTTCATTTAAAATTTTGTTTTCTTGCCGTTATTGAGTGCTAACTCTGGGGTTGCCACACCATGATAATTTACTTAATATTTAAATCTAAGATTTAATAGTGGTGTATCATCAAAGTCAGATTTTCTTGCTGCATAGATGAGTGGTTTTTTGAGGAACATTTAGGTGCAGGTGGACGGTTTCGCTTGTCTTCAGGATATTTTTTGACCTCAGAATTGAGCGAGTGTTGATTAACTGTGGCAATAGAGAGCATAATTGTGGCAGAGCCTCTGGTGTGAGGTTAAAATCTTGGCTCCATTTCCCTATTGTGTTCTCTTTGGAAAGTAACTTGTTTTCTAAGCCTCGGTTTCTTTATTTGTAAAGTGCAGGTGAGAGTATCATTTTATTGAATTGTGAGGATGAAATGAAAATATTTCAGATGTTTCTGGCTAACTATCCAGTTGGAATATTTTGTGGGAGTTTTTTGTTTTTGGGAGATTGAGGCTCCAGGCTGGAGTGCAGCGGCACCATCTCTACTCACTGCAACCTCCTCCTCCTGGGTTCAAGCGATTCTCGTGCCTCAGCCTCTTGAGTAGCTGGGATTACAGGCACCCGCCACCATGCCCAGCTAATTTTTGTATTTTTGGTAGAGACAGGGTTTCACCATATTGGTCAGACTGGTCTCGAACTCCTGACTTCAAGTGATCTGCCCGCCTCAGCCTCTCAAAAGTGCTGGGATTACAGGTGTGAGCCACTGCACCTGGCATAGTTTGAATATTTTGTATGTGGGAATGAAAGATGACAAAATGTTTTGGTCCCAAATGATACATACTGATTATACCGTTACATTTATCCTGACATTCCTCTAAGGCTTTATGGTTTACATTTCTGGAAATACTTTAAGGTCCCTTATCTGTAAATTGTATTTGATGAGTTTTTTTTTTTTTTTTTTTTTTAATACTAAGGTATAAAATTTACAAAATGCAAACAAGGTAAATCAGTTTTCATCACTACCCAAGATGGTTTTTGTTTTTTCAATGTAGGCAATAATATGACCACTAATTAGGGGTTTTTAATTATATTTTAGCTCTGAAATTGGGTATTTAATCATCAACATGGCTTTAGTTTGGAACATAAAAGACATCTTTCAAGGTGTACATTTAGAATTATTATAGCAGTCACTTATTCACAACACAGTTTTTTGAAAACAACATAATCACTGTAGATGTTCATATCATAAAATACCATGGATCCTCTCAGAATCTGTTTTCCTCTGGCGTAGTTTTACACTTGAAGGGGGATGAGCTGTTTAAAGGAGTATATGTATATGCAGTGGATGTGGGTTTGGGTGCCGTTGAAATAGTAGTAGTGATGGAGGGTAGAAAGGAGGAGGGAGGGCAGTTGAGAGGACGTGGTTATTTAATTGGGTAAGAATTTGGGGGTAACTACTGGTAAGTTCAAGGAAGTTAATTTTGTAAACTTAAGAGATGTTATTTATATTAGGATACTTTATATTTAATAATGAATGTTTGACAATCCAGCTTTTTAAAATTAGAACTTCAGGGATAAATGGATAACGTAAAACCTGTTAAATCTGACAGTATCTTTTTTCTCCAGACAATGATTGAAGCTCATGTTGATGTCAAGACTACCGATGGTTACTTGCTTCGTCTGTTCTGTGTTGGCTTTACTAAAAAACGCAACAATCAGATACGGAAGACCTCTTATGCTCAGCACCAACAGGTCCGCCAAATCCGGAAGAAGATGATGGAAATCATGACCCGAGAGGTGCAGACAAATGACTTGAAAGAAGTGGTCAATAAATTGTAAGTGTTTCTTAGCTTCCTCACACAACACAACCTTGAGTATTGATTATTCCTCAGATAAGGGAAAGCATATGAAACAAGGTAAAGGTCTGTTGAAATCCTGTCTGTGAATCCTAGCTATATCCCTTTACGTGAAAGAGTAAGTACTCAGTAAATACTATTATTTGAGTCAGAGTCTTGCTCTGTTGCCCAGGTTGGAGTGCAGTGGTGCGATCCTCCTTGGCTCACTGCAACCACTGCTTCCTGGGTTCAAGCAGTTCTTGAGCCTCAGCCTCCTGAGTAGCTGGGAATACAGGGGACTGCCACCATGCCCAGCTAATTGTTTTTTGATTTTTAGTAGAGATGGGGTTTCACCATGTTGGCCAAGCTGGTCTTGAACTGACTTCAGTTGATCTGCTAGTACTCTGTAAATGGTAACAGGTTTTTTTTTGTTTTTATTTATTTTGAATGAAGCTGTCTCACAGTAGATGGAGTTGAAGGACAGGAAATGTTTTTCCCCTACTTGGAAAATAGACTGAATAAGCTGGGTGCAGTGGGATGTGCCTGGAGTCCTGGCTACTCAGGAGGCTGAGGCGGTAGGATTGTTTGAGCCCAGGAGTTTGAGGCCAGCCTGGGCAATATAGGAAGACCCTGTTCCAAAAAATAATAAACATACGTGTATATATACACACACAAAGAGAAAATATACTGAATAGACAAAACCGTTCATGATTAATAACACATGGGAATAAGTGATGAAAAAAGTTTCGGTCCCATATGATGGCCAGTGATAACTTACATTTTTCTGATGTTCCCATGCAATATACAGTTAGCTAAGAGGGTGTAATGGAAAAAGCATAAGACTTGGACTCAGAAGACTCTACTAAGTGTAATTCAGATAGATCATCTATCCTTTACTTACAGGAGGATTTATGCAGGTTAAATGAGGTAGGTGTTACATGTGTAAGTTTATTCCAAGGCTTCTCTACATTTAAAGGAAATGACTTATCCCCTTATATCTCATAAGTAGGACTTTAAGAAAAAAAATTTACTGTTACTGGTTTGCAGGATTCCAGACAGCATTGGAAAAGACATAGAAAAGGCTTGCCAATCTATTTATCCTCTCCATGATGTCTTCGTTAGAAAAGTAAAAATGCTGAAGAAGCCCAAGTTTGAATGTAAGTGAGAAATCACATGATTCCTGTAGGGCCAAATACATTGTTTTTGGGTGGAGGAGGAGTTTGGGGCTATATCATGGCCTCCTTTTTCTTCCTGTCATGCTTGCATAGTAGTGATGACCATTGTTTCAAGATACACTATTACTAACAGGTTTTTTTTTGCCTTTTAGTGGGAAAGCTCATGGAGCTTCACGGTGAAGGCAGTAGTTCTGGAAAAGCCACTGGGGACGAGACAGGTGCTAAAGTTGAACGAGCTGATGGATATGAACCACCAGTCCAAGAATCTGTTTAAAGTTCAGACTTCAGTTAGTGTCAAATAAAAAGTGCTATTTGTGATGGTTTGCTTCTGAACATTGTTTTTTAAAAAATAATCTGACAGCTTGGTGGATTAGATAGTAAATTGGACAGCTGGTAAACTTTTCTGACCCAGACAAATTAGATACTACTACTATGCACTTTTACTGTGAAGCTGAAATGGGGCGGAGAAGCTGTTACCAAGTGGGCATTTAGTGCTATCCACCTGCAGTCATTCATTCATTCAGTTTCTACCTCTTCTCAAGCCCTTCAGTTTTCTCACTTCTTGCTTAGCTGATAACCTTGCTTTGTATAATCACTAAAAAAGTTGTAAAGCAGATGAGAAAAGAACCCCACAAATTTCTGTTACCTATACTTTGCCACCTGTGCATGTGTTAAATCATACTACCTTCTGTCATACCACTGGATGGATTGTGCTAAGACATAAGAGGACAGCCTTTTTTTTTTTGCCTAATTGGCCTCATGGCTCTAGCAGTTCACACCTTTATCAATTCCTTGCTGTGCCTTCCATCACCACACAAATACTAGTAATACAAATCCCAGAGCACCTTACTCAGCCCCTTGATAGCAAAGCTCAAAGGAATGTTTTATATATCTACCATTTTTTTTTTTTTTTACATAGAAAAAATTATATATTTGAGGTCAAGTGTGGTAGCTCATGCCAATAATCCAGCACTTTGGGAGGCTGAGGTGGGTGGACTGCTTGAGGTCAGAAATTCAAGATCAGCCTGGCCAACATGGTGAGACACCGTCTCTAAAGAAAAAATTAGCCACGTGTGGTGGTGGTCTCCTGTAATCTCAGCTTTTTGGGAGACTGAGGCATGAAAATCACTTGAACCTGGGAGGTGATGGTTGCAGTGAGCTGAGAACACACCACTGCTCTCCAGTCTGGGCTACAAAGTGAGACTTTAAAAATTATGTTTGAGAGACATGATCTTCCTCTCTCACCTAGGATGGAGTAGAGTGGTGTGATCATATCTCACTGTAACCCCAAACTCCTGGGCTTAAGCAGCCCTCCCTCTCAGGCCTCCTGAGTAGTTGGGACAGGCCTGTGCCACCCACCCTGCTTTTTTTTTTTTAATTTTAAAGACAGCCTCACTCTGTCACCCAGGCTGGAGTGCAGTGGCGCGATCTTTGCTCACTGCAACCTCCATCTCCCAGGTTCAAGTGATGCTTGTGTCAGCCTCCCCAGTAGCTAGGATTATAGGCGCCCACCACCATGCTGGGCTATGTTTTGCATTTTTTAGTGGAGATGGGGTTTCGCCATGTTGGCCAGGCTCGTCTTGAATTCCTGGCCTCAAGTGATCCTCCCGCCTTGGCCTCCCAAATTGCTGAGGTTACAGGTGTGAACCACTGCACCAGGCCCACCCTGCTAGTTTTTAAGTTCTTTGTAGGGTCTTGGCTGTTAGGTCCAGACTGGTCTCAAATTCCTGGCCTCAAGGGATCCTCCTGCCTGAGCCTCCCAAAGTGCTGGGAGTATAGGTGTGAGCCATGGTGCCCAGCCACATTTTTTAGTTTTTATTTTTCTTGGATTTGTTGCAGTTAGGCTTTCCCTCCAGCACCACTCCAAGAAATTTCATTGTTAAGATTAGCAGTAATTTTGTTGCTAAGTCCAGTGGTCCATTCTTTTACTCGAGGTCTTTTTGACCTCTATTAGTGACTTTTGCTTGTCACCTCGTCCTATTAGTGATTCTTGACAGTTGATTTCTTCCTGATTTTAACTGTCTTCCAGATCCTTGACTCAAGCTTTTCCTCCTACCTCATTGGCTACTCCTTTGCTAGTTCCATTTTTTAGACTTTTGATCAGTTTTACAAGGCCCTAGGGCTGGTCAGGTGCAGTGGCTCACACCTGTAATCCCAGCACTTTGGGAGGCTGAGGTGGGCGGATTACGAGGTCAGGAGTTAGAGACCAGGTTGGCCAACATAGTGAAACCCTGTCTCTACTAAAAAATATAAAAAATTAGCCAGTTGTGGTGGTGAGCACCTGTAATCCCAGCTACTCAGGATACTGAGGCAGGAGACTATCACGTGAACCTGGGAAGCAGAGGTTGCAGTGACCTGAGATTGGGCCATTGCACTCCAGCCGTGGTAACAGTGTGAGACTCTGTCTCCAAAAAAAAAAAAGGCCCTAGGGCTTGGTCCTTAGATGTTTCTATACGCTCCCTAGGTTCTTGGTTTTAAATTAATGGAGATTTTTATGTTTCTAGCCTGTGCCTTTCTTTGGGAGATCAAGGTTTGCCTAAGTGCCAACCAACTTGATATCCTCACTTGGATGTCAGACAGGCATTTAACATACAATGTTCTAAAATGGTATTATCTCAATTGTACCCACCCTTTTGGTTGCTTAAGCCAAAATCCTCTGTGGTCATCCTTGACCATTCAGTTGATTCAAACCATATGTATCTGGAGTCTAATCAGTTATTACCACCTTTCACTATTTGAAACTAACCACCATTACTACTTGGATTGTTAACTGCCTACCTTATCTATGTCCTCTCTTGTAGAAGTCTTTTATTTTTTATAGGCAGGATCTCACTTTGTTGCCCAGAATGGAATGCAGTGATGCAATCATAGCTTACTGCAGCTTTGCATTCCTGGGCTCAAGCGATCCTCCTGCCTTAGCCTCCTGAGTAGCTGGGGCTACAGGTGTGTGCCACCATGGCTGGCTAATTTTAAAATATTTCTTGCAGAAATGGGGTCTTGCTATATTCCCAAGGCTCCAAGGCTGGTCTGGACCTCCTGGCCTCAAGTGATCTTCCCGATTACAGGTGTGAGCCACTATACCAGGCCCTGAAAATCTGTTTTAGATGATTCATTCAAAGATCCATGTGATCTTGCATCTGACTTGTCTCGTGCTCCTATTCCCCTTGCTCTTTCCTGTGCTTGAAGTATTCTCCTTTACGTGGCCATAGTGTTTATTTCACCTCCTTGAAGTCTCTGCTGTTTGTTGTTTATTTTTAAGCAACCTGAATGAGGAATTGAAGTCTGTTCTAATAATGTCTCCTCCGTAGAATCTGGTGCTGCCCTCTGACACTCGTGATTTTTTTCCAGTTTTGTTTACTTGTGTCTATGAGAAAAATTCCATGAGGACAGTGTTTTTGGTGGTGGTGGGGCACTGATTCACTGTCAGATCCTCATTGCCCAGGTGTTCCATTTGTTGAATAAAGGAATGAGTGATATTCCCTATTAATGTTCCTTAGCCAAGAAACAAATGCCTTATTTTCTACTACAGGCTGGTTTAGACATAGATATGGGTCCCAAATGGTAGGGGCTCCCTCCCCAGGGTGAAAAAGAGGTCATGGGAGCAGTTATTACATAAATGGTGGTTTTCCTCTTGATGCATTGAGGCTGGATATCATTTAGTAAGATAATAGTATAATCCATAATCAAGCTCTAATCTGCTACACCTCGGAAGAGGGGTTGGCATAGTATTCTACTTTTAGAAGGGCTCATTTGAAAAAGGTTCCAAAAATAATGTTTGTTTGTTTGTTTGTTTGTTTTTTGAGACAGAGTCCTGCTCTGTTGCCAGGCTGCATGCAGTGGCATGATCTCGGCTCACTGCAACCTCTGCCTCCCAGGTTCAAGTGATTCTCCTGCCTCAGCCTCCCAAGAAGCTAGGACTACAGGCACCCGCCACCAGACCCGACTAATTTATTGTATTTTTAATAGAGACAAGGTTTCACCATGTTAGCTAGGATGGTCTCAATCTCCTGACCTCGTGATCCACCTGCCTCAGCCTCCCAAAGTGCTGGAATTACAGGCGTGGGCCACCACACCTGGCCATATTTTATTTTTAAAAAATGGTTTGGCTTATTTGATGGATTTAATCCAGTTTCCTTCCCAGAGACCAACTCAAAGGTGGTTAACATACCTATCTACTGAAAAACACTGTAAGGGGTGTTGCAAATTTCTCATTTTAAGTATCTGGATGGCTTTCCTTTTTTTTTTAGAGACGGAGTTTCACTCTTGTTGCCCAGGCTGGTGTGCAATGGCATGATCTCGGCTGGATGGCTTTTCTTTATTGATTTTACTTGAACTATTTTCCCCTAGTTTCTCATAGGAAAACTTTTGTGATCAGGGATCCACGACCACTCAAAAACAGATGACTAGCTGGAGTGCAATGGCTCACTGCAAGCTCCACCTCCTGGGTTCACATCATTCTCCTTCCTCAGCCTCCCGAGTAGCTGGGATTATAGGCGCCTGCCACCACGCCCAGCTACTTTTTTGTATTTTTTAGCACAGACGGGGTTTCACCGTGTTAGCTATGATGGTCTCAATCTCCTGACCTTGTGATGTGCCCGCCTCGGCCTCCCAAAGTGCTGGGATTACTGGCTTGAGCCACCGTGCCCAGCCAAGGCATCACTGTTGTTAGCAGCAAACTGAATATTCAATTTGAAATGGGCTTTTGCTTCTTTAATTTGAACAGTTGAGCAGTATCACTAATGAAAGTGCATACTCATGTGAAAAGGGAGAAAAACTGCTAGGGAGAGTATCCTGAATTACCTGGGTGGGGCTAATGTAATGACACCAGTTCTTAAGTGTGGAAGAGTGTGGAAGGGGAGATCAAATGATTACTGAAAACAGTTACAATTTTTGGGGGCATGTGCTTGTCCCAATTTCCCCCACGAAGTTTTCATAGTTGCACTGTGTCAGAACTGCTTGAGTGTACAGCCATCACTTGACTACTCTCCCTTTTAGCCTTCATTTAGTCTCAGTGCTACAAGTAACTATGTTTTGTTGTTGTTTTTTCTTTTGAGAAGAAATCTTGCTCTTGTTCCCCAGGCTGGAGCACAGCACGTGATCACAGCTCACTGCAACGTCCACCTCCCCGGTTCGAGAGATTCCCCTGCCTTAGCCTCCCGAGTACCTGGGATTACAGGCGCCTGCCACCATGCCCAGCTAATTTTTTTGTATTTTTAGTAGACACAGGGTTTCACCATGTTGGCCAGGGTGGTCTCGAACTCCTGACCTTACATGATCTGCCCACCTTGGCCTCCCAAAGTGCTGGGATTACAGGCATGAGCCACCATGCCTGGCCACAAGTAACTATGTTTAATGCCCACCACCAGTCTTTAAATTGATGGCTGTCTAGTTATTCTGGTTGTCTGAAGCATGTTCTTTGGTAGGTTCCTTAGGAAGTTCTTATTCTTCCATGGTGAGTATAATCTGTCAGTGTACTTTCTATCTCAAAAGCACTTTTGCTGCATCCTTAGCTCACTCTGAGCATCTTAAATATGCTACTTCAAATTTTTTTAATAACATAAAGCATTGCTAGTGAAAAGTGTAAGTTTCTTTTAAAAGTCTTTGGTTTTGGGTAGAGGCCCCCCAATTTTTTCTTTTCTTTTCTTTTTTTTTTTTTTTTGGAGACGAAGTCTCACTCTGTGCCCACGCTGGAGTGCAGTGGCATGATCTCGGCTCACTGCAAGCTCCACCTCCCGGGTTCACGCCATTCTCCTGCCTCAGCCTCCTGAGTACCTGCGACTTCAGGCACCAGCCACCACGCCCAGCTAATTTTTTTGTATTTTTAGTAGAAGCGTGGTTTCACTGTGCTAGCCAGGATGGTCTCGATCTCCTGACTTTGTGATCTGCCCACCTCGGTCTCCCAAAGTGCTGGGATTACAGGCGCGAGCCAACCGCGCCCAGCCTTTCTGTTTCTTTAAAATCCAGTAATTTTGCTTGAATATGTCTTGCTAGGGTTTTTTTTCTGATTAAGTAGTGTTACGTAGGCAGTATGTTCTTTTTTAAATTTTTGATACAGAGTTTTGCTCTTGACACCTAGGCTGGAGTGCAATGGCGCGATTTCAGCTCACTGCAACCTCTGCCTCCCAGGTTCAAGTGATTCTCCTGCCCCAGCCTCCTGAGAGGATGGGATTACAGGCGTGCACCACCATGCCCGACTAATTTTGTATTTTTAGTAGAGATGGGGTTTCACCATGTTGGCCAGGCTGGTAATCCCAGCACTTTGGGAGGCCAAGCTGGGCCAATCACTTGAGGTTAGGAGTTCTAGACCAGCCTGGTCAATGTGGCAAAACCCTGTCTCTACTAAAAATACAAAAATTAGCCAGGTTTGGTGGCATGGGCCTGTAACCCCAGCTACCTGGGAGGCTGAGGCAGGAGAATCATTTGAACGTGGGAGGAGGAGGTTGCAGTGAGCCAAGATTGTGCCACCGCACTCCAGCGTGGGAGCCAGAGCCAGAATCTGTCTCAAAAAAAAAAAAATGTTGCAGGTAAAATTTTCCTAAATTGCAGTTTTTATAGATTTGAAAAAATATTTTACTACATGTGAAAATTATATGAAATTCAAAATAAATGTAAATATCCACAAATCAAATTGTATTGGAACACAGTCACACTCATTCAACTTTAAGTATTGTCTGTTTCTGCTTTTTAAAATTTTTAATCTACTTCTAAATAGACATGGGGTATCACTATGTTGCCCAGGCTGGTCTTAAACTCCTGGACTCAGAAGAATCCTATTCCTCAGCCTCCCAAAGTGCTGAATTACAGCCACAGCACCTGGCCTACTTGCTTTTTGCGCTACAACTGCAGTGGTGCAGGTGCAGTTCACACTGAGGTGGTGCACTCATCACTTCATACTGAGGTGCACACTGCAAACTGCAGCGATACTGCGCTCAAACATTTTGAGCGCCACGTTTTACCTGTGAAAACACATCTTCACAAATGAAATACAGGCGAGGTGCTGTGGCTCATCCCTGTAATCCCACCACTTTGGGAGGCCAAGGTGGGTGGATCACTTGGGGTCAGAAGTTCAACACCAGCCTGGCCAACATGGTGAAATTCCATCTCTACTAAAAATACAAAAATTAGGCGTGATGGCATGCTCCTGTAATCCCAGCTACTTGGCTGAGGCAGGAGAATTGCTTGAACCTGGGAGGCAGAGGTTGCAGTGGGTGGAGGCTGCAGTGAGCTGAGATGGCGCCACTGCACTCCAGCTTGGGCAACAGAGTAAGACTTCATCTCAAAAAAAAAAAAAAAAAAAGGAAAAAAGAAAGAAATACAGAAAATCTTGTTACGAATCACTGTTCACAGATGAAAATTTGCAACTCATTTTTATAATGGGAATCACTAAGCCCTAATTTAATGAAATGTTATTCCCCATCCCAAAAGAAAAAAATTCCATTTTTTTCCTCATTAGTAGATCTGTATTACAAAAAAAAAGTATTCAATTATTATCATCATAGTTTGAACTTCATTAATAATTTTGTGGAAATTGTTTCCTCTTGTTATATGCCTACATCCCAGTTTTGCTTCTTGGCCCACAAGGCCACAATGATTTATCAGGCTTTTCAAGAAAAAAGTTTGCCAATGCCTACTGTAAGTAAGGAAATAAAGCATCCAAATTCAACTGAAAGGGTTTGGCCAAAACTTGTAGTGGAGAAAATGGTTTCTTAAATTTATAAAATAATTTTTTTTTTTTTTTTGATACGGAGTTTCACTCTTGTTGCCCAGGCTGGAGTGCAATGGCACGATCTTAGCTCACCGCAACCTCTGCCTCCCAGGTTCAAGTGATTCTCCTCCCTCAGCATCCCCAGTAGCTGGGATTACAGGCATGTGCCACCACGCCTGGCTGATTTTGTATTTTTAGTAGAGATGGGGTTTCTCCATGCTGGTCAGGCTGGTCTTGAACTCCTGACCTCAGGTGATCTGCCCGCCTTGGCCTCCCAAAGTGCTGAGATTACAGGTGTGAGCCACCGTTCCTGGGCAAAAATATTGTTAAATTTAAGTGTGTGAGTCCCTCTGGGCCAATTCAGTGTTCTATTTTCCACTGCTAAATGTGAGATTGATGTGTACATGCTTGTGCACTTCATGTTTCAGAGGAGGATCTCCCATTCAGGGCACTGCTGTATTTAGAAAAGTGTTAATGGAACAAACTCCTCTGCCATTTGCCATGTGTGTGCGAGTGTTAGAATTTAAACACACGTGTTTCTACTCTCTGATGGCCACAGTTTTCATGTGAGAGAGAGGATGCTGTCCAGTTGTTTCACAACTCAGAATTCTCAATCTCATACTTTGTGGTTTCGTCACACCTCCACCAACAGGAGTGTTTGATAAAACTCCAAAAAAATTCAGGAGCCTATTCACCAAGTAGTTTCTTGGGACTGTGTGGATGGATTCACAGTGCTTAATCCCTCTGGCAGCCAAGGACAAACTGCTATCTCTAACATTTCACTGCTTCTAGGCTTATTGGAGGGCTTTGGGTATTGGAGACCGCATGCCTCACTTAAAAAGCCTTGCTGATAAAAAATAGTGTGTTCTGGGATGCAGCAGCCTTAGGATTGTCTTGGTTTTGCATGAAGTGCTAGTAGAAACTTCTAGAAAACTGTTTATCTCACACTCCACTGCATGAAGCGTACTTGCGCCTGTTGGCTCAATGGGGTCCTTACTTCACATAAGTCTCCTATGTGATTGGACCTGATTCACTGATGGCTCTGCAGAATGGCAAGCTGATACTATCCATTGTGCTGCTGTTGCAATCCAGCTTCAGTGATAGCCATGCAACTAAAGTGAATGAAGTCCCTGCTCAGTGGGCGGAACTCAGTTCTCATAGCCAATATTGCTTTTGATTAACCTTGTCCTATTTTAAAAATTATTATTTTTAGAGACAGGGTCTTGTGCTGTTGTCGAGGCTGGAGTGCAGTGGTGTGATTGCAGCTCACTGCAGTCTCAACCTCCTGGACTAAGGGATCCTCCTACCTCAACTTCCTGAGTAGCTGGGGCTACAGGTGTGTGTCTCATGACCTACTTTTTAAAATTTTTGTAGAGATGGGGGAGTCTTGTTATGTTGCCCAGGCTGGTCTTGAACTCTTAGACTCAAGGGATTCTCCTGCCTCAGCCTCCCAAAGTTGAGATTACAGGTGTGAGACACCACACAATTTTTTGCTGACTTGGGCTGTTACTAACGGCCTAGACATCTGGTCTGCCACTTGAAAGGCAGACTAAAAACATCTCTTTAAAGGCTATAAACTATGAAAACAAATTGTGGCTCCCAAGCGGAACATCTGGGTCACTCATGTAGATGGCTACAGTTAAGGGCTGATAATACCTAAGACTGATAACACCTTAGAATCAAGCTGCTGAGGAAGTCAGCATCACCTGGATTGTCCTCACAATGGCAACACATCCACCATGGCGGACTAGGCACCCAGTAAAGAACTTTCTCATGCATGCCAGTCTTGGTGACCCCTGCTAAAGTTATCCCATTTGTCTGGAGGTAAATAAGGCCACATTACACAGGTCATGGGCCTACTTGCTCCAAAATGACTGACTACACTGGCCATTTGGCCTCCTCTTAGGGCAACTCATGATGGAGGGGCTGACTGCTGTTGAGACATTCTTAGGCTACAACGTAGCTGTTTCAGCCTTATCAACTGACTCTGACCACACAATTATAGCTATTGAAACGAGTGTGTCATATTCTTAGTCTATCAAACTATTTGCAGTCTGACAATAGGGCTCCTTTTGTCACAAAGGCCACTCAGCAGTGAGCCAAAAGAGATTATTTGATGAATATTTCACACTCCCTACCATCTGCAGATAACTGGCATTGTTGAGCATTAAAGAGGTTACTGAGTATATCACCGTCACCTCCTCCTGTTCCACATACCTGACTATCCAGTATTTGGGTCACAGAATAGGACAGTCCTAGAATCCCAGAAAGGGATTATCTCCATTTCACTGTCTCCTGGATAGTAATCAGGACAAAGGTCTGGCTGAAAGAAGAAGGTGAAAGAAAAGGTCTGGATGAAAGATGGGACGATTGAAGAAAAATGTGTTATAGGTATTAATTTTGTGTCAGTGGAGGGAAGGCAACAACCCTGGCAACCGGGAAGAAAACAGCTCAGACCACACTAAGGAGTAAAGACAGGGTCTCATTCCGTCACTGAGGCTGGAATGCCACACTGCTATCACAGCTCACTGCAGCCTTGACCTCCCGGGCTCAAGTGACCCTCCCACCTCAGCCTCCTAAGTAGCTGGGACTACTGGCACATGCCACTACGCCTGGCTAATTTTTTATTTTTTGTATTTATTTTTGCATTCACTGTATTTCCCAGGCTGGTCTTAAAACTCCTGGCTCAAGGGATCCTCCTGCCTTGGCCTCCCAGAGTGCTGGGATTACAGGTGTGAACCACCATGCCTAGCTGGAAGGGGAATCATTAATGCAATTTGTTCCCTAGGTCAGTTTCTCAACCTTGGCACTATTAATATCTTAGGCCGGGTAATTCGTTGTTTAGCAGTTACACTGGCCTGTACCCATTAGATGCCAGTAGCACCTTCCCTCTAGTTGTGACAAATAAAAATGGCTCAGACATTGCCAAATGTCCCCTGGGGGGGGGGGGGCAAAACTGCCCCCAGCTGGAACCACTGCCCTTGATTCAAAACCACTACCTGAATCAAGTGGCAGCTGCAGCTAACAGTCTGCCCTGCTGCTGGGTTTGTCCAGACCACTAAGAAATGTGCTATGAAAACAGAAAATCTCTGTGGACATGGTCAGTCCTGCGCTGTTCTGCTGTGCCTGATATCATCAACAGCACCCAAATTGGAATGTATACAGACATCAGGACCAACACAACCTTGATTCAATCTGACTGATCATATGCTTTCCATGCCTGAGTGGTCGTGGGTAATACCGTATATGGCTATTTGGTGACACTGCCCCTGTGACTTAACCAATGTGATGATACAAATCAGGTTTAGCAACGAGTCCTGAACCAAAGTGGCTTGTGTCCTTTGGGGTTATATTTTTGTATGTAGGGGAAAAATGGGTCATGAGATGTCTCCCCATTAAGGACAGGGGTCACTTTCTGGCCCATTGATTGTCTAATTATTGCCATGACACCAGAGATTAACAGACCAGTTTAAACTCTCCGTGCAGGTCTTAATAAAATACCCTGGCCCTAGAATACCTCATGGCTGCCTAAAATCAGACTGGTACTCCCTGAGATTTATTCACAGTGAGCTGTCTGGGACTCTGGAGAGGAAGACTGAGATCAATACTGCAGGTTGGCTTCATCTGCTGCTTTGAGTCTTGATAATAGACTTAATTAAACGTCATATGAGACAAATTGAGTGGATTTGGTTCTGGCTTCTATTGGTTAGATTAATCGAAGTGGTTGGTTATCAGAGAAGCACGCTTGTGTAAAAATTTAAGTTTGGCCAAGAATGTGTCAGGCTGAGGAGTGAATAGTGACAGAGGCAATGTACTGTAGACCCCAAGTGTGTCTGCACATTCTTGCTGAGTGTGCCAAGAATACAATCCCTTGACTGTTCTTTACCCTGGCCACTTCTCAGGGCTGTTTTTGCACCCTTGTGAGCAACCTTGAAGGATGAGGTAATGTCTCCCCCAGGAAAAAAGCAAGCGTGCTTCCACTTGCTATAAAAGTAGTAAATCTCAGTGTTCCTCTCCTGTCACACAACTCACTGCATAATGGGCCCTTTGCATCACCTCCTCGGGATGGGGGGGGGCGGTATAGGAAACTGACACATAAGAACATGAAACTCTGGTTCTCACTTTTGCTGTGAGTGATAAAGTCTTTTGTTCCTGGCCCAGAAGTCTTATGTCTTCTGTTAACATCCATGAAACCATGACAGACTAACTTTTTAGCTTACAAGTTGGGTAAAATGGCTAACACTGCACAGTTCCTGTCAATTTCTCCTCCCCAATTATTTGAAGCAAACTGAACATATTAAAAGTAAATATTTCATCATGTATCTCTAAAATGATTTAAAAAGAAATGTAACCACAATCCTATTAACACAACTCCAAATTTCAGTAAGAATCTTTAATATCTTTAAATATCCAGTCATACCAATTTAATGAGTCATTAATTCTCTGACGTAATGCTGTGATAGGCAATGCAACTGTGACAGCTATGAAGGGTAATGGGTTGCCATTTGCTAAGATCATTTAAGAAGTCAAGGCGGGGCCGGGTGCGGTGGCTCACACCTGTAATCCCAGCACTTTTGGATGGTGAGGTAGGTGGATCACCTGAGGCCAGGAGATCGAGAACAGCCTGGCCAACATGGCGAAACCCCATCTCTACTAAAAATACAAAAAATTGGCTGGGCACGGTGGCTCATGCCTTTAATTCCAGCAGTTTGGGAGGCCAAGGTGGGTGGATCACCTGAGGTCATGAGTTTGAGATCAGCCTGACCAACATGGTGAAATCCTGTCTCTACTAAAATTATAAAAATTAGCTGGGCATGGTGGTGGGCACCTGTAATCCCAGCTACTTGGGAGGCTGAGGCAGGAGAATTGCTTGAACCCAGGAGGCAGAGGTTGCAGTGAGCCGAGATCACACCATTGCAATCCAGCCTGGGTTGACAAGAGCGAAACTCCATCTCAAAAATAAAAATACAGATACAAAAAATTAGCTGGGCATGGTGGCAGGCACCTCTAATCCCAGCTACTCCAGAGGCTGAGGCACAAGAGTTGCTGGAACCTGGGGATAGAGGCTGCAGTGAGCCAAGATCACACCACTGGACTCCAGCCTGGGCAGCAAGGGTGAAACTCCGCCTCAGGGGGAAAAAAAAAAAAAAAAAAGAAGTCAAGGTAGAAAAATTATTGCAGGTGTCAATTCCTCGAAGTGTATAACATCCATCCTAGCCCTATTATTTTTTTGATACGTATTATTTTTTGATATGTATATGTATATATATGTATATATGTGTATGTGTATACACATTTGTGTATACGTATATGTATATACATATGTATGTGCATATGTGTATGTATATATACACACGTATATGTACATGTATATATAAACACATGTGTATACATGTATATATACATATACACATGCATACATATATAAATATACACATACCTACATATATGTATACACAAACACACTTTTTTTTTTTTTGAGACAGTGTCTCTGTCGCCCAGGCTGCAGTACAGTGGTGTAATCTCAGCTCACTGCAACTTCCACTTCCCAGGTTCACGCAATTCTCCTGCCTCAGTCTCCCCAGTAGCTGGGATTACAGGCCCGTGTCACCATAGCCTGGCTAATTTTTGTATTTTTAGGAGAGACAGGGTTTCCCATGTTGGTCAGGCTGGTCTTGAACTCCTGACCTCAGGTGATCCACCCGCCTTGGCCTCCCAAAGTGCTGGGATTACAGGTGTGTGAGTCATAGCGCTCGGCCAGAGGCCAATATTTTGGTATTGTCAGTTAATTTTTGTGAAACACAGACAGACAACCAGTAGGTAATATTCCTGCCAGAATTATGAATGTAAAACATTACTTCTCCTAAAAAATATTCAATTATTGCCTAATTTACAGTACTTGAAGATAAACAATCCGTGGTATACACATAATTAGAATTCCTTTAAAAAATCAGAATATGTCTCAGACTCTGAAATATAAATCTGTTAGCTTAACAGTGCTTTGGTTAATCTATTAGACTCCAATATACTTATACAGTATTTTGTGTTATATTTTAATGAAAATCTAGATTTATGATTGCTCTACTATTACCAAGGGTACAGCTCTACAAAATACAGCTGTACAAGATCTGATGTTCTAAATATTTGAATATTTTCTATTAAAGAGAAAAAGGAATCCCCATTAGTGGATCCATTCATGTTTCAGTTTCTAGGTGACATCAATATAAATTGTCCACATAAAACCAAGAAGCTGACAGGACTTTTCTTCCTGAAGGATAAAACTTCAAGGCTTTAATACATACTGTGTAATTCTTTCTAATCATTAAGTATTAGAGGCTGCAACCATTACAGGCCAATGAAACAGATCAATTCTTCTTGTTTAACTGCTAAAGAGAAATGTATCACGTTGCCATAATAAATGGAAAAAGAACTCGATTGGAAATCCGCAGAGACAGGTTTTACTTTAGGCTCTGCAAGTAACTGTGACCTTAGGCAAATGATTTAACCTCTGCAAGTTGAGCTCTGGTCTCCAAGGGCTCTCTTCTGTGGTGTAACAGGATGAGCTCGCAATTAAGAGAGAGGCCCCTAGATGGTGGTGTTGTTCTGAGTCAGGCTTTCTATTTTTTTCCTCCTATAATTACAGTGAAGTAAAAAGGCACAAGTTAGAAAATGACTTCACGTTAGTTCTGAAAAAAATTCAGTTGGCTGGGCAAGGTGGCTCACGCCTGCAAACCCAGCACTTTGAGAGGCCGAGGCGAGAAGACTGCTTGAGCCCAGGAGTTCAACACCAGCCTGGGCAACATGGTGAAACTCCATCTTTACAAAAAATAAAAAATTAGGCTGGATGCGATGTCTCACACCTGTAATCCCAGCACTTTGGGAGGCCGAGGCGGATGGTCACTTGAGGTCAGGAGTTCAAGATCAGTCTGGCCAACATGATGAAACCCGGTCTCTACTAAAAGTACAAAAAAATTAGCCGGGCACGGTGATGCATGCCTGTAATCCTAGCTATTCAGGAGGCTGAGGCAGAAGAATCACTTGAACCTGAGAGGCAGAGGTCGCAGTGAGCCCAGATCGTGTCACTGCACTCCAGCCTGGGCAACAGAGCAAGACTCCATCTCAAAAAATAAAATAAAATAAAATAAAATGAAAAACAAAAAGCCAGACATGGTGGCACATGCCTATAGTCCCAGTTACTTGGGAGGCTGAGGTGGGAGGAACACTTGAGGCCAGGAGTCTAAGGCTGCAGTGAGCCGAGATCATGCCATTGCACTCCAACCTGGGCAACAAAGTGAGACCCTGTCTTGGAAAAAAAAAAAAAAAATTCACTATGAAGAATTCATTCAATGGCATTCAAAATGACATTGAATCATGAATCATATGGCTCATGTGCATTTTACATTAATTAAAAGAAATAAACCATTAATGATTATACCAAAGTGAACATATTACCTTATAATTAGTCCATATAGTCATCATTATTTTCTCTAGGTGTATTTAGGTAAGCTTAAGAAACTGAGTAAAAACTAAGCAATGATTGTTAGGAGTACTGATTTACAACCCTATAGAAAAATGATTTTTTTTCAAATGCCAGTTCTACTAATGAATTCTGATAAGCACACTTTCTTTCATTTTGAATATTACAGACTGAATTCAAGACCTGTGATTTCTATGAGCACAATGACAGATATATTCCATTACCCTTCCAGCCATGTAAACAAGAGCATCTTTTAAAGAAAAATGCTTTTAGTGTCCAAAGGATAAGAATAATATATTAAATGGCTTCTCTAGGTTTTTTTTCACCTGAGTCTGCTTGCTAGGAAAGGCTTCTCTAGGTTTAACTTATCAAAGAAAAAGGATTAAGAGATTCTAGTTTGAGGAGGTTTAGATTTTAACCTAAAATTCCTGAAAGGAAACAGAATGCATTCCTATTTCTCGCCCATAAAATTCACTGAGTATAAAAATTATGTTTCTCCTTAAACATGGTCAGTCTTGCCTTGAATTCAATCAATATGCAGAATAAGAAAGTACCTATGAGAGCCCATATATTAGCTTTTTGCTTCCTGTCAGTTGGGTGGGTAATGAGTGGCAAGCACAAAATGGAATATGAGAGTGAAATGACATAAAACTGTGAATTTTGTTTCAGTATAGATTTATGTCAAAAATTTAAGTGGAAAGATATTGAGTGAATCCAAGATGATATCGCTGTATGTGAAAGTCATCCATCCATCCATCCATGCATCCATCCATCCATCCATCCATCCATCCATCCATCCATCCATGCATCCATCCATCCATCCGTGCATCCATCCACTCCAACCAACCAACCTACCCAACCCACCAACCAACCTTTATTGAGCCTGAATGGTGCAAAAGACTAGAGATACAAAGATAAATAAGATACCACAGGCCAGGTGCAGTAATACCAGCACTTTGGGAGGCTGAGGCAGGCAGATTGCTTGAGCCCAGGAGTTTGAAACCAGCCTGGGCAACATGGTGAAACCCTGTCTCTACAAAAAGAAAAAAAAAAAAAAAAACAAAAATTAGCTGGGCACGCTGATGTGTGCCTGTAGTCCCAGCTACTCAGGAGGCTGTGGCAGGATAATCACTTCAGTCCAGGAGGCAGAGGTTGCAGTGAGCCAAGATTGCATTGCACTCCAGCCTGGTCAAAGGGAATGAAACATGAAACCCTGTCTAAAAAAAACAAAACAAAAAACAAAAACAAAAAAAACCCCCAAAAAACATATATATATATATATATATGCGCCACCTCTACCACCTCCATTCTCAAAAAACTCAGTCTAGTATGAGAAAGGGACTTTGAAAGTTCAGTTCAGTTTATTACAGTGTCAAGTAGATTTACAACTATTGCACTTATCATTCTGCTGACAGAAGGCCAAAATTTAAGATGGAGATTTTCCTCTAATAAGGATAGGTTTTCAGAATCTTCAATATAAGATGTTAAAATTATAAAGGCAAAGATATACACCTCATGTTCCAGTCCATATCCTTCCTGCTGTTGTACAGTTTGCTGCAAATGATAATTTAATTTGGATAATGCTTTATATAATTGATTTCTCATGAAATTACTTTTGAGTGAAATTTGACAAGAATTTTCTTTATACTCTCTTCTTTACCAAAACGTATTAGAAGTCCCCATAGTCCAAAATAAAATGTAACCACAGAATGGGGAGACAACTTTAGTCAAACACCAAGTAAATGTTACCTTCTTTGCCGAACTCCAGGTGGTATTCATGTAAAAGTGTGGTCATTGGTTGCCTAACTTTTTGGACAATGGGGAAAAAAAACAATAAAAGCTAAAATGTGGTCCAGCATATGAAACTCTTCTCAAAAACAGAAGAAGGTCATGAACATCGTTGGGAAAATGTTTCACATTTCCAATGAAATTCTATTCCATTGATCTGTTTGGAAGATTGTCTTCAACCTATTTGGCCCTAGTCCATAAACTGTAATTGATTCAGTCATGTAAAGAACCACTTTTGTCTTAAGCTTAGAATTTATAACAATGGAAAGCAGGAAAATGGTTTTTCATTTACTCTAATAATTGTGCAGGGATGAGCTAGGGAAAAAATAAAACAAAAAATTACCAGTCTTCTGTCCTCTTATTTTTCATTCTGATTATATCACAAAGAAATGAGCTGTGGAGGTTTGGCACTGTTTTCCATCTTAACAGTTGTTCTGTATTCTAAGATTTTATATGTGATTCATAATGTACTACCATAACAAGACACAGTTTTTATATATTACTGAAATAATGCAAAGAAAATGAATTTTCCTTTGGGTCCAGTAATTGTCAAAGGAATGATTGCAGATTCAGAAAATGTGCTTTGTAATAACCCTGTTAACATAAAGTATACACTGAGGAAAAAAATAAGTATGGCACATATATGGAAGGATTAGTTGTATTAGCAAGGCATTTCAGGGATGGTTTTGGTTCTTTAGACTAAGTAAGATACATCCAATTTAGACCCCCTTCAAATCCTTAGACAAATGGGAATCACTTGGTAACATAAGGATTGTTTTGGTGGGCAGGGGCCGATTTCACCATGTGCTTACAAACGCTCCAACTAGTCGGTAAACTCCCACCTGAAGGAAGGATTTGCTCTGGTAATAAGGTTGATATGCTCAAGCTGTAAGAATTAATTTGAATATCAAAAATGAAATTTAGATTGCTAACCATGTCCTGATAGTTACAGCATGTAGAATATTAAATGTTCTCTTTTTAAACTAAAGTAAAAAAAATGAAGAAGCATGGTTAATTCACTTGTGCTGATTAAAACAGACGTCCACGTGCAGCTTCTGCGTGTGAGCCTCCCATGCTGCCATGCATGCCACCAGATGCTTTCCCTTCGCCTTGCTAATCCCACTAGATTTTTCCTCGGTAGAACCCTAGCTCATGGGTTTCCATGTGCATGTTTCTATTGTAATGAAAACTATCTACAAAATCTAGACGTTTTCTGCTTTCAGAAAATTCTAGTGTACCACGTACGGCTTAGATATTTCTTTTTCAGTTAAAAAAAATAGTGCAAAAACATATCTGATAGTCAAGGTGATAGTTCAAGTGAGTTCTTGTGCCAAGGAACACAGTCAAGCTTCTCCTCTAGCTCATCTGTAGAAACTGTATGTAGTTTTTGGGAAATATTCCAGATTTTCCCATTAGTTCTCCACTCATCCAGTCATCATCTACAGATTCCAGCTCTGTTATTATATCTCCAGCCTGTAAGACAAAAGGAGTTAGAATTATTGGTTTCTGTTGAGAATAAGCATAGTAAATAGTGGCCTACCTAGGGCAGCATGAATAATCTCTGTATAACTCATTTATCTTGATTGCTGAGAGATTAAATGACAAAGATGATCTATACCTAATGATGCCCTTTGCTTGTATGCCTCTATTCCTTAAATCTCATTCCTTTGCCATTGCCACCCTTGCTGCACTTTGATTTTCCTGCTTATATTTTGTGCCTCTCAAATTCACCACTCCTAATCTAAAATCCCTCTTGAACAAATAATACTAGTTACCACACACACACACACGATTATTTATTGAGTACCCTCTATGTGTCAGATACTTTTCTGGGCACAATTAATATTCCCTCATTCTACAATGGGAAGGCAAATAAGCTGGCAGAAGAGGACAGAAAGCATGGGATTGCGAACTCATTAGGGCCATCAAGGGAGGGCCTCACTGAAGGTGTCATAAAGGCAAAGACTTGGAGATGAGAGAGAGAGTCATGTGCTTCCTGTATGCCTTGTCTTATTCTGTGTACTTCACAGGAACTAACTTATGTAAACACCACCACAGTCCTAGAGATGAGTATTGTGTTATCCTCATTTGAGAGATTTTTTTGTTTTGTTTTGTTTTTTGAGACAAAGTCTTGCTCTGTCACCCAGGCTGGAGTGCAGTGGCGCAATCTAGGCTCACTGCAACTTCCGCCTCCCAGGTTCAAACAATTCTCCTGCCTTAGCCTCCCAAGTAGTTGGGATTACAGGTGCCCGTCACCACGTCCAGCTATTTTTTGTATTTTTAGTACAGACGGGGTTTTACCACGTTGGCCAGGCTGGTCTCAAACTCCTGACCTTGTGATCCGCCTGCCTTAGCCTCGCAAAGTGCTGGGATTACAGGTGTGAGCCACTGCCCCTGGCTGAGATATATTTTTATAGATTTCCTTATTTTAGTGAAAAAGAAACCAAAACTCAGATAGATTATAACTTGCCAGTGTCACATGTCTAGTTAGTGGTAGAACCAGGATTCAAATCTAGTGCAATTCCAGGGCTTGTATTCCTAACCACTAGACTATGTGGCCGCCACATTTTACAATGGTCCTTTTTACTTAGAAAGGCTTTTACTATAATTGCCTTTTATCAATACCCAGAGCATTTTGCACTTTACATTTATTCTTGCACATAATGGCATTTCTCCTCTGCCATTTGGTTTATCACATTCCTCCTACGGCCCCAGTATCTTTTTTTTTTTTTTTTTTTGAGACAAAGTCTCGCTCTGTGGCCCAGGCTGGAGTGCAGTGGCACGATCTCGGCTCACTGCAACCTCCACCTCCCGGGTTCAAGCGATTCTCTTGCCATGGCCCCAATATCGAATTTGCATTTTTTCCCATCTTAAAGAGCTTCACCTTGACTCAGGACACTGATTTATCTTCATCAGGTTAGTCAAAGGGGCTGTGTGTCTTATTCATGTGCAAATTAGAATTCCTTCAGCAGATGAAGACATAATTATTTTGTTCTTTATGGTTTCTAAACATTTCTTAGAATCTGTGTTTAAGATGCTACAATAGTCCAAGATGACTCTGGCTACTGTTAAGAACACCTTTATCAGGCTAACTGGATTTATTTGTAGCCTTAGTATATTACCCTCTGGGAAAAAAAGTGACTTGATTTAAGGGTTTTCTTTATGGAAAACGGAAAGGAAACATGCTATCAGATGTTATTAATTTGCTCTGCTAAAATCTGTAAAACTTCTGGCAATTCAAAGTTTTTGTTATAAATAAGTTCCTTCTGGTTCCTAAATTATAATTTAATAGTTAACTGAAGCTATTTTTTTAGGTCTGGTCCAAACCTACATACCATGTCAGTTTCCTAGGGCTAGGACTATTTGTTTTTTTTTTTTGAGACGAAGTTTTGCTCTTGTTGCCCAGGCTGGAGTGCAATGGTGCGATCTTGGCTCTCTGTAACCTCCGCCTCCCAGGTTCAAGCAATTCTCCTGCCTCAGCCTCCCGAGTAGCTGGGACTACAGGCGTGAGCCACCACGCCCGGCTAATTTTGTATTTTTTAGTAGAGACGGGGTTTCTTCATGTTGGACAGGCTGGTCTTGAACTCCCGACCTCAGGTGATTCACCTGCCTTGGCCTCCCAAAGTACTGGGATTATAGGCGTGAGCCACTGTGCCCAGCCAGGCTAGGACTATTTTTTTTTTTTTCTTTTTTTTTTTTTTTTGAGACAGAGTCTTGCTCTGTCGCCCAGGCTGGGGTGCAGTGGCCGGATCTCAGCTCACTGCAAGCTCAGGCTAGGACTATTTTTAAAAATGAGTTTTGGCTGGGCACAGTGGCTCACACCTGTAATCCTGGCACTTTGGGAGGCCGAGGCAGATGGATTGCCTGAGCTCAGGAGTTTGAGACCAGCCCAGCAACACAGTGAAACCCCGTCTCTACTAAAATACAAAAAATTAGCTGGGCATGGTGGCACATGCCTGTAGTCCCAGCTACTCAGGAGGCCGAGGCAGGAGAATTGCTAGAATCCAGGAGGCAGAGGTTGCAGTGAGCTGAGATCGCACCTCTGACTGTATTCCAGCCTAGGCAGCAGAGCAAGATTCCTTCTCTAAAAAAAAAAAAATCAGTTTCATCTATTAACATTTTGTGGATATTTAATAAAACTGAAAGCAGTGCAGAATCCCTTAATAACAATAACAACAACAACAACAATTCTAGAACTATTTTATGGACAACCATTTGTAAAATGAAATGAAGATAACCTGTTTTCTGGAAGATACTGTGCATTCTGTTATTTATATTGACATAGTTTAAATGAAGACCAAAATAACATCCAAGAAATTTGAATTCAGATTTTCACTTGCAGTAAGTTTATGTAAAGATAAAAGGAATACATTTCGAGCCACTGACTCTCAAGGACTAAGGCAACCGTTTTCTTTCTTCTTCTTTTTTTTTTAAATTTTATTTTAAAGATCAAGACATTAAAGGAAAAAAAGGGAACTGATAGAAGGTTACGAATTTTTAATTTTGCATAGCTACAGCATAAGAAATACCTATCATTTATGGCTGGGTGTGGAGGCTTATGCCTGTAATCCCAGCTTTTGGGGAGGCTGGGGCGGGTGGATCACTTTGAGCTCAGGAGTTTGAGACCAGCCTGGGCGAGACCCAGTCTCTACAAAATATACGAAAAATTAGCCAGGCATTGGTGGCTTGCACCTGTAGTCCCAGCTACTCAGGAAGCTGAGGCTGGACAATCGCTTGAGCCCAGGAAGCAGAGGCTGCACAGTGAGCTGAGATTGCACCACTGCACTTCAGCCTGGGCAACAGAGTGAGAGCCTGTCTCAGAAACAAAACAAAACAAAACAAAACAAAACCAAAAAAAAAAAAAAAAAAAGGAAGAAGAAAGAAAGAAAGGAACGAAAGGAAAGAAAGAAAGAAAGAGAGGCCGCGCATGGTTGCTCATGCCTGTAATCCCAGCACTTTGGGAGGCCGAGGCAGGCAGATCACGAGGTCAGGAGTTTGAGACCAGCCTGGCCAATACGGTGAAATGCCATCTCTGCTAAAAATACAAAAATTAGTCAGGTGTGGTGGCGCACATCTTTAGTCCCAGCTACTTGGGAGGCTGAGGCAGAAGAATCACTTGAACCCAGGAGGCAGACTGAGATCGTGCCACTGCAATCCAGCCTGGGTGACAGAGCAAGACTCCATCTAAAAAAAAAAAAAAAAAAGAAAGAAAGAAAAATATCTATTATTTGCTAACAATATATTATAACAGAAATGACATTTAATACAAAAAGATGCAATAACATTTTATTATTCAGAATAAAGTAAAACTCCATCACAAAATAGGAAGCTAGCAACCTTATGCTGACATATTTCAGTCAAGGTATCCCCCCACTTACCCCAACAAAGGCTGCACATACCTGATTCTGGTATTGCCTTGTTTTTCTCTTTTTCTTTGTTGAGATAGGGTCTTGCTATGTTGACCAGGCTGGTCTTTTTATTTTTTATTTTTTGAGACGGAGTCTCGCTCTGTCGTCACCCAGGCTGGAGTGCAGTGGCGCGATCTCGGCTCACTCCAAGCTCTACCTCCTGGGTTTACTTACGCCATTCTCCTGCCTCAGCCTCCCGAGTAGCTGGGACTACATGCGCCTGCCACCACGCCTGGCTAATTTTTTTTTTGTATTTTTAGTAGGGACGGGGTTTCACTGTGTTAGCCAGGATGGTGTCGATCTCCTGACCTTGTGATCTGCCCGCCTCGGCCTCCCAAAGTGCTGGGATTATAGGCATGAGCCACTGTGTCCGGCCATTCAGGCTGGTCTTAAACTCCTGGCCTCAAGTGATCCTCCTGCTTTGGCTTCCCAAAAGTGTTGGGATTAGAGGTGTGAGCCACTGTGCTCGGCCTTTTTCTCTTCTTGTTGTAGGCAAGTGAAAACCCTGTTTGGCTGTCTACTGTTTTAAACCACATCTTGTCCAATCATTCCTTGATATGTTAATTCTTTCTACAGCATCCTTGTCTCTGACTGAATATCTTCAATGCTAGAGAATGTACCACTGTCTGACACAGGCTATTTTTACAGCAGTGACTACTAAAACCACCCTCCTTCTTCTAGCACTGTTCCCAAAGTACTTTCCTCTGACCATGGTCCAGTTGTGGATTAGGGAAATAGAATCATGAAAATATCTACTTTTGGCCAGGCACAGTGGCTCACGCCTGTAATCCCAGCACTTTGGGAGGCCGAGGCGGGTAGATCACGAGGTCAGGAGATCGAGACCATCCTGGCTAACACGGTGAGACCCTGTCTCTACTGAAAATACAAAAAAATTAGCCAGGCGTGGTGGCGGGCGCCTGTAGTCCCAGCTACTCAGGAGGCTGAGGCAGGAGAATGGCATGAACCCGGGAGACGGAGCTTGCAGTGAGCCGAGATTGCGCCACTGCACTCCAGCCTAGGTGACAGAGCAAGACTCTGTCTCAAAAAAAAAAAAAAAAAAAAAA